>NC_135500.1:140667091-140717091 GCF_052857255.1 Amblyomma americanum
GTATCTGTCTCATATATCGTTGGACACCTGAACCGCGCAGTAAGGGAAGGGATAAAGGGGGGAGTGAAAGAAGAAAGGAAGAGAGAGGTGCCGTAGTGGAGGGCTCCGGAAAAATTTCGACCACCTGGGAATCTTTAACGTGAACTGACATCGCACAGTACACGGGCGCCTTAGCGTTTTTCCTCCATAAAAACGCAGCCGCCGCGGTCGGGTTCGAACTCGGGAACTCCGGATCAGTAGGCGAGCGCCCTAACCACTGATCCACCGCGGCGGGTTTTTTTAAATAATGCTGATTCAGTTTTCGCACTACCAACAAAAGCACATTTGTTCAAAAATGAACTATTTTCCACCTAAATATAACTGTGGTAGTTCAATATATGAATCAGGCAAGTAGTATAATTTGGAATGAAAATCGACGTGAATCATGTACTTTTTGCGAAGTAAATGGTCATTAAATACGCAAAAATAGTTATTTCAGGAAACACAATGCAATATTTCGTCAAGGGTCCGCAGATCTAAAATGCAGCTAGTGCATAATCTTCAGCGTCGTTTCTTTGAACTGCATTATTAAGCCATTCGTGTCAAATTCTTTTTTTTTATTCTTGCTTTCGGCTGAATCTCCCAAATCTGTCTTTGTTATCAGGATGTTGTCCATAAGTTGTAGAGCCACGTTACAAAATACTTCTCCAATGACACATTGGTCGCTCAAAACGTGCTCTTCTTTCGTGCATTGGCAGAAAAACGAGGCATTGCTGTCTTTGCAGTGTATTCTGAAAGTCGAAAGAAGCAGCCAGCTTTTGTAAACGCTAAAAGCTTTGGTCCAACTGTAGTGCAACACTGACAAACAGCGTTAGGGCGCCCGAAACCGAGAGGATTAAACGGAACAACTTTTTTATTTACAGCATGTGCTATCTAAGCTACAAAAACAGAACACAGTTTTGAAGCTTTCACTTTGTTTTGAAACCAAAAGCAGCTGTAGCGGAAAAGATGCCTCCCCTAAGTCACGCCCCATTTACAGAGCCCTTGTGTGGTTGGCGCCATTTTGAATGTGCTTTCCAATGCTCATACGAGCACGCTGTTTGGAGAATATATGTTATTCAGAAATCCTGGCACTTCTTAAATGCAAAGCCAAAAGATTACGATTTTTGGTTGATTTCACTTGCCATTGTCATATAATCCTTTAATGCGCTAATTATGGAAGAGTCAAAGAAAACAGTCCTTACCTTTAAATTATCCTTGCTAATGTATCCCCACTCAGAACCCAATATCGAGAATTTGTAAGCTTGGTAAAAATTTGAGAAATAGGTATGTCGCAAATTAAAAACAATTAGCCTTGCGGTAAAAGCCAAAGTGAAGACCTCGAACCAAAGCGAAGGCCCGGACATAGAAAACAGTTTTTATCGTACAAATGACTTTTTATTTTCTCCCCAACATTTTTCAGTAAGAGTACACGAAATTTTCGACGCTGACTGGCAGTTGCAGATTCAAGCAGCTTGCTTACAGCGACACCAAACAATCTCGCCGGAAAGCGCTGGCTGGTGACGAAATGTTAACATAAAATTTTATATTCAATCTCAATGTAGTAATGAATGGATGTGGCGTGCAAATGGTATATCACGCTTTCGCGACACTGGGCAGCAAAGGGTTAAACGTCCTAAATATAATAAACTACTAATGCCGGCTTCATTAAGGCCAGAGCCCTTAATCCTTAGCCCTGGCATCGTGCAGGATGGAAAGTCCTCGGAAAGGTGCGTTGTAGCGGCCGCAGAATGGTAAGGTCTCGAATTAGATTAGATTTGAAGAGGGAACGGGAGAAACTAGTGAAGCGGAAGCCCATTAACGAGATAGCGGTAATAGGGAATGCGCAGGAATTCAGGATTTCGCTGCATAACAGACATTCGGCTTTACCTGGAGATATTCAGCTTTGCCCTGCAGTGGGCGTAGTCAGGCTGATGATGAATGCAAATGGCCTTTAATTTGTAAATCCACTCTGGGTAGTTCCTTCATAGTTGTCTTTGTGCTACGCTCTCTGACTTCTTTTTATTTTTTTTTCTTTGCTCTGCGTTTCCATAACACGAGATAAAGCCACCTCCCCTGTCGTTTTCTTCAGGCTGCAATGATTCACTGAGTCCCGGTAAAAATGGCGATCTATCTTGAATAAAACTAAACTCTTATAAAATCAAAAAATAATAATAAAGCAGTACGGTGAAACTTTAGAAGAGAAAGCTTACATTTTTCTTGATTCAAGACATATGAGAGGAACTACTATAGCTGCCTTTAGTTGCATTCAGGTGCCATCAGACAGCAGGGAATTCTTTCTCTGCTTTCTCCACGAGAGCCGATTGCTTCTGTACAATGCACTGCATTTCGTTATTGCTTTTATTCGCGCATTAGTGCCGCAAAAAACTAAACGCGCCGAGGCAATGAAATGTTAAATGAATTAACGCGGAAAGCCTTAATTTCGAGCACTGTGTTCCGCCTTTCCAGCTCTATTTAGTACACTGACAATGCGTATAATATACCGGGCAGTTCCATCAAGTCCATTCTAACCCCAACGTCCAGTCATCCATTAGTTGTAATCGCTGCCAGGTTCCTTTCTAACATACACCCTCTCGAGCATGGGGTACAGTGTTCCCAAACACCGGGTCTCGAATGATTCAAAGACATCGTGGGTTCTTTGGCCAGCGTCATTCGTCACGGATCTTGCCAGCGAAAAGAAAAACTATGCCTCAAGGCAGAGACATAAATCAACACCTGCCTTCGCTTAGTATTAAGCAGTCCTCTCACGCTTGCAGTCTTCCACGGCTTTGTTAACGCCTGCGGGAATCGAGGATCCCAACGAACGCAACGGCGGTGGCGCGCTACCGCGGAGGCGGAAAACTGGTTCCTTTTGCAACACAGCTGCGCGGTAGCTTCATTGAAAATGAAACTCTATAGCAGCCGAGGATTAATCACGCCCAAGGTGTGATTTCGAAGCCTTTGTACGGAACGCAGGCGCCCTTAAGATTCAGGTCTTGTTGCCATCCTGTTGCGACCGCAGCACTGCATAGAACGCAGGGCAAGCGCCTGCCATGCTGAACTTTGGCGCCTTTATCGGAACCTTCGAACCGGGGAGGGGTCCAGCGTCGGAGAGGAGAATGGGCTACCTTCCTTTTTTATTTTATTTCATCGCTCGCTTTTTATACCACTAATGGATATGAGTAATGGAAATAAATGACAGTATTTTGCGCCTTAAGTGAGTCGTACGCCAAGGAACAGCCGTTCGCGATCATCTTGCGGATTAATTAATCATGCAGAGGTGTGCTTGGGTAAGTTTGCAAACAAACTGCATAGAAACGTCAAGGTTGAGAAATTTTTAAAAGCCACGTGAGCGGGGACTAAAGACCGAGCGAGTTAGGGCGTGATGGCCTCGACCCCATTTCACTCTGTCCACCCGGAGACTTCTCGAGCAAAAGATACAAGCGGGAAGAAATTCAATGTGACTCGAGCATTATGACTGTTCCTGGTGACGTTTCAAGTCCAATGCTTGTTTAAAGGGCTCTCCGAGGCTAAATGCCGCTATGTTTCTGCAGAATGCAATAGAATATATATATAGCAAACAAAGCAAGGGAAATGAGGGGCTCGTTTGAAAAACTTATCAGAAAGTTTTTATTATTATTATTGTTGTAATTTTTATTTGTGGTGCTGCACGGCAGGAGAATAATACTTGAGTTAATCAGTTTCTTAAAGGAAATTAATTATAAAACAGCAGAAAAAACAACCATACTGACGGTAGGATACGATATATATATTTTACGAAAGTAGGTTGCATTGGCTCCGCAGGATAAAGGTTTAAGAGAAGTGGGCACTTCTACAGAGACACGTTTATTTATCAACGTTTCGAACTCGACGGCTCGATACGTGTGCATAGCACAGAGTGCATAGCTGAAAATAAAGTATACTTCGAGCGAGGTGGCCCTTTTCTACAAAGAAAACAAATCAATGAGGTCAAAGAAAGTATCACACACCGCAGACTTCGTGTCCTCGATTTCTGGCAGCTGATTGGTCAATATAATATAAAATCACCAAAAATTGAAAAAAATAACAGGATGCAATTTCCGACGTTTCGGCTGGAGGACCAGCCTTTTTCGAAAAAGGCTTGTCGGAGAGCGCACACACACACACACACACACACACACACACACACACACACACACACACACACACACACACACACACACACACACACACACACACACACACACACACACACACACATATATATATATATATATATATATATATATATATATATATATATATATATATCGAGGACACGAAGTCTGCGGTGTGTGATACTTTCTTTGATCTCATTGATTTGTTTTCTTTGTAGAAAAAGGGGCACCTCGCTCGAAGTATACTGTATTTTCAGCTATGCACTCTGTGCTAAGCACTCGTATCGAAACGTCGAGTAAAATTAAAATGTTTCCATATATATATATATATATATATATATATATATATATATATATATATATATATATATATATATATATATATATATATATATATATATATATATATATATATATATATATATGCATTCAGCCGATTCCTGGAGCCTTCTACGCAACGACTGTGGTGGTGGGATACCTCCGTTGATGATCTCATTCATTTGTTTTCTTTTTCTGACAACGGCCACATCGCTCTAATTTAATTGTATTTTCAGCTACGCACTGTGTAAATGTAGCAGCCAGTTCAGGCGCACATAGAGTGCAAACGATTTGTACTAAGACCTTCTAAGCATAATTGCGCACTGCTCAGTTATCCGTAGCCAAGACATGCAGGATGGTAGTCATCGCTAGTGCGGAATTACACACACACACACACACACACACACACACACACACACACACACACACACACACACACACACACACACACACACACACACACACACACACACACACACACACACACACACACACACACACACACATCAATTTGCGCTTTGCTTAGTCGTTAAAAGAGTCGTCAAACTTTTTTACAAATTTTCTCCGTAGCTCATTAGTGCTCAATAATCAATGCTGGCAATAAAAATTCGAATCAACTTAATTTATTTTTATGCGGAATCAGGCCAGGTTTTCTTACCCGCGAACAGGCCACGCTATTGTGAAAAATATTGATATTTTACTGTTTCTTTTTTTTTCTTGTGTTCCTTTCATAGGCATGCGAAACGGCAAACAATCTTGCAGTTAAACGAAGATGCAACTTCATGAATTGCCGTTTGAAGAACAAGCGTTTTTCTTATTACAATAAACTGTTCTAATGGATCGCAGGCACTAGGTGTCACATCAAGGCTTAGTGTATTGGGATAAAGTGATTGCTTGCAAAGCACAGCAACCTGCTTATTTTTCGTTTTGTTGCTTCGAGAATAAAAGAACGAATAGAAGACGGGAGAGGAAGTGACTCACACCCACAACCAGCCCTTCCTCCACTACTATTTTTTCTTCTTCTTGATAAGTAGGCTGTCATGACCACGTCTACCGATTGCTCCAATAACATCTCTGCATTGTGTTCCAGCAAATGAAGCGACGTGCCCCGGGGACCTTCATTCATCAGTGAACGCGTCACTGGAATTGCACTGCACTGTGTCGATAAGGTCTTCGATGACATCCCGTATTGCTATGTTTAGGCCGCAGACATGACGAAACGCACTGTACGTTATGGTCTTGGCATGTGGCTACGTTAGCCCACCGACGCATTCGCGTTAGCCATTCCTTACGTGTTCAATGTTACATGCGTTCTATCGCGCCCCGCCCGTCTGCTCGTGACATAGGCGCTTCAAGGTCGTCGGTGCGCCTTGGTTAGCTTTCGCAAGAGCTTTGCTGATGCTGCTAAGCACTTGACAGAGCCTTTGTTCCCGGTTGTACGACCGAGCGACGCAGTTGTCACAGTCAATGAGGTTGTCCAATTTCGCCTGCAGGCGAGTCCACGCTGAATAATTCGAGCTATTCTACTCCGGGTTCGTAGTATCGGCAGCTCTTTAGGGTGCAATCCATTGGCCAGTTCTTGAGAAATGGAAGCGGGGCAGAGTTTCGCAGAAGCCGTCATACGTATTAACAATGTTCCTTCTGAATTATTCCATGAAAGTGTGATCAAGGCGTCATGACCTAAGGGTAATTTCTTCCGTGTCCTCTTGGAATCAAAGACAAAAACCTGAGACAATCTATCGACGTTTAAAGAAGTTGTTTTCTATACGAAGTGACTGCGCAGGAAAAAATGAAAGGTGTTCCGAGAAATTTGGCGAATAGCGGCACATTTCTTAGACGTGTTCGTGTTCGAGCACGTTACAGGTGCTTTTTCACTGTGGTAGTTCACAGCATGCTCTCTTTTAGAGCCTTTTTTTCCTGTTGTTTTTATCCTTTCTGCCCGCCGATCAACCTTGCCTGCCCTCTTTCAAAATAGCTGCTTTCTCTTGTACAACTTCAGGTGTGCAAGAAACTTTTTTTTTCGGTTTAAGTGATCCGGGTGGGGCAAATATCGTTTCGACTCCTTCGCATTAGAAGAGAGTTTATACGGAATTCGAGCTTTTCTAAATGAAGCGCAGCCTCCACAATTCATGCTGTCGCATACCTGTCCTATTATGGCGGCACATAGTGTTTCGGAACAACATATTACGTTCTCAAAGGCGGTGACAGGCGGAGACTAATTAATTGTCCTTTGAAGATGGTTATTGCTAAAAACAGCCCAGCGTATTCTGCGCAGAAGGAAATGTGTAAAGTTGTAAGAGAACACGTTTGGATCTGCTTCCGAAGAAGTTGCGCCTGAGTCCTTCATTTATATATTGCTCACAATCAGTGGATGGTGTTTTGTGAACATCTTGGGACTCACTACGCAAAGACGGCGTGACCATGTTGCAAGGGCTACTTTGATATTGATAGGTTATTGCACTTCTGTCCAAAAAAGCTCTGCGAAGAAAAAAAATAAATATGTCTCCGAGAGCATACCCTGTCGTGTAGCTATTATCAAAAGCAAGTGTGTCGAGAAAACCATAGTTTCGGAGCCGCTATGATCTATTGCGGTGTGTGCGGTGTGGACACGGTCTCTTTTAATATGCACCGCGGACTGCTCTCCTGGGTAATTTTTACCGCGTGTACCTTATCAAAGAAGAAAAACAATATAGGAGATCGGGTTTTGAAACGAATAGGTTGCCACGAATATCTGATCTGGTATCACCTGATACGCCTTCCGTGAACCAGATCAGTTTATCAGACTGTGCTGTTTTCGACCACGAACATGCGTTTTTGGTAAACTGTTATCTTTCGTCCCGTGATTCGGACGGGCCTAACATCGGGGAAGTGTGGGCTTGGAAAGATGTGTGCGGAGGGGCGTGGTCACGGGCGTAGCTCACTGTCTTCACAGGCAGTGAGAAGTACGAACATGTTTTTATTGGTTTTGTTTTGAAATAAACTCGCCTCTTCTGAGCTTCGAAGTCAACATGGCACTGATAGTGAATCGCGTCGCACGTGCCTGCGACCGCAAATTGCCGGTAGTGCATTGTGAGTTAAAAACAGTTTTCTTATGGCGCGCTTCCAACCGCAGTCAGTGACGTGCCTTCCGAGGACGTAAAGCTGCAGTGTCTGTGCCGCTTTTGCGAAGTGCTAAGGAAATATGCTCTGGGCAGCACCATCGTTAGATCTCTGCTCTCCGACATCAAAAACAGTGAAGCGGCCAGTGCTGATCATCTTTAAAATTTGGCAAAGATCACTGTTTTCTATGTATCACTGTCACTGCCCGTTCACAATCTCGAAGCTGTAGTCCTGTGTAGCTCTCTCGAGAGGAATACGCGACCACTCTGCACCGACGTGATCGCTTTTACCCACGCCCCAATTGGGCGCTGTACATTCGAGGGTGGAATGAGTATTGATGAGTACTGTTCATTGATGAGTACTAAGATGTGTTCAAAAGAGTGGAACTAAAACGTTTATTGGTTAATGGCTAATGGCTTTTTAAGTGCCACAGCAGCGGTGTCTGTTACGCTAGGCTGCACACCTTGTTTTAGGGCTCCAGTTGGATTTGCAGCGCTCGCGTTTTATAACGCCCAGCGAAGTGTGAGTGCACGTATTATTTTGCATTTACCGTTTTAGTAAAACCCAGGTTAGGCGCAACCTTTATGATGGTTAAGGGAACACTGGGGACGAATTCGTCCAATGTTTGCTGTAGTTAAAATATATTTTGAGGCTCTTGGTGATCACGAAAAATAAATCCGTGATCCCAGTCGGAAATGCCTGGCGGTTTTACATAGCCTCACGGATCCACGCGCTGAAATCCGTCATGACGCACCGCTGTTTATTTTCGAAAACGCTCGTGTGTGGCGACACATTTATTTCATCACCTGACCTACTGTAGCTCATAAAAGCTATCTTGTCAGCAGAAGTGGCCTCTTTTTCATAAAAGCGCGTTAACCAATTAATACAGGCCAATTTCCATTCATCATCAGTGTTCCTTTAAGCATATTGTTCCTGAATTTGTCTCTAAATGGCTGATGATGATTAAGCTCGTGAAGCATTCCGGTAGACGAAAGACGCTCTAAATGCAGAGCCCAGTAGCAGTAGCTGACAAACATGCAAAGATAACTTCGAGAAGACACCCTCGCGGTACGACGTTTTCCTTATTCTAGACGTCATGCTAAGTTCAGCGAATAGATGTAGTTTCCGATGCATGCGTATTTAATGCTACAGAAAGCACACTGCACAATGATGAGTAGTATTTCATGATGTCCTTCGCACTTTAATCACAGTAAGAACGGCCTCAACGCGAGATCCGTTCTCGCTAGACGCAGTAAAAGATACGATGCACCATCGCCTCCTCGACGCCTAACGCAGGCGTTTGTTACATAAACCCAACTTAATCTCCCCGCGGTGAGCCTTCGCTTGTGTTTCCAGCGCGGGACGACACAGGGGCGACGACACGTGACGCACTCCCCGCATTGAGACCGGGTGCATGATCGCGAATGGGACAGCAAAGAGCCAGAAGCTTACGACAGCTCGCGAATGCCACTTCGTGCCGGGCATACGCAAGGTTGCTGCGGTGCATACATACGTATACACCCGCTGCCAGCCGGTGCCCGCACCGCCCATTCGCAATGCCCGCTCGAATCACTTCTTCTATTCGTGGCTCATTCCTTCTTTCCTTCTTTGGATTTTGTTCTTTCTGTTTTGTTTTGCCTTTCGATGCCTTCCTCGCCTACCTTTTTCCTTGCACAGTCTCTCCGCCCCCCCCCCCCCCCCACCCCCGCCGTGTTGACTCGGGTAACGCGATTTTCGCTAATCAACTTTCGCCCTCAGGTATAGTGCCGTCAGCAAGTCCGCACCATGCGCACCGTGGTTCCTTCTCTCTACAGAAGCGCGCTGGGGCCGTGCCGCCTTGCGACGATCTCGAGAAGGGTTACCAGAAGGCACGCAGCTGCCGCACGTGCGCGTGGGTGCCCCCTCGTGGGCGCGGGAGGAAGTTCTGGTGTCCTTCTGTGAGCAAGGCGGCTGGAAGAGGTGGTCGCGGATGGAGCGAGGAGTGTGTATTGCGAGATGCAGACAGATGCATCGATTGTGCGTGCTTGGCGCCTGCCCAGTGTGCGTGTGTCCCTTACTTCCGGTTCCGGCTTTTAACGGGAGCAGCATGGGCAGAGGTGCGAGCGAGAGGCGAAGGAAGGTGAGGGAGCACGCCGGCCACAATTAGATTTCTACTGGCTCGCGGGCCGGCCAGAGGGAGGGCTGGAACACCACAACGACGTGGTGGTGCTTGAATCTGAAAGGCCCGACGTCGTCTCTCCGTTCCATCTTTTGTCGGGATTCCTGCCGCTGCTGGTTTGGCTAAGCAGAAGAGCGAATGGTAGAGGTGGCAATAATGGAGCGGCACTTGGGAGGGATCTCGACTCTTCAGATGGCCGAGAATTGGGGAGGCGGAAGTGATGCAAGAGAGGGGTAGGCTAGCGAACAAACAAAGCGAATCGATGCTCAGGCCCTGCGTGGCTCTTGTTTTTATTGTATTGCTTCATGCACATTCTTTGCAGGCCGTCGTCGACTATATCAACAATGTTTTTATGCGACGATCTATGCAGCAACCTTTTTTGCGTCATCTGGATGTGTAGAGATGCGAAGATAACTGGAACATAATGGGACAGAAAGCCTTCGAAACTGGAAGGGGGGGGGGGGGGGGGGGATGTACACGGTCTTTTATTTGTTTTTGCACCTCAAGTAAGTGGAAGATTTCTGAGGTCCGAGCATAAGTGCAACATGCAGATGGGAATACGAACTCCGATGCATTTGGACTGACGCCACAGGGTGCGCAGAGATACATCTGACACATATTAGAGGTTGTGAGTAAATGTAGGAAAGAAAGCTACAAAACAACTTTTGAAGCAGTAATGTGAGGCTTTGAGAAACGGTTTTGTTCTTCGAGTCGAGCCTATGTCCACTTTTGACTCCTGCAGACAGCACTAACCACAAACGCTGCAGCACCCATACCAAGCAATAGAGACCCAGACGGTTGCGAAGAATTCTTTGTAACTACTGCAATGCTCCTGCAAAAGAAAAATTTAAGGACGATTACGACCGACCCTAATGCAAAATTTGAGTGCAGCTCTGTCGGTGCTCATTGTTTTGCTGTGTTGGGTTGTCTACACGTGTGACGACGATATTAGTGTGATAGTACTATTAGTTGAAGAAAGACCACGATGTGCAATTGCACAGAGCGAGAGTGGGGTGGTTACTTTAAAATGAGGCGTGATGCGCTAGACAGCCTAGTGATCTCAGGCAGTGGCAACCGAAGCATAATCTGTTCTCGTCGCACTGGTTCGAATCACAGTCGCCGACATATTATTTATTTATTCGTTTGGTACCACCAACGACAGCAACGCCGTTCAACCCACGAACGGCGCTCTAAAATAGAGAGGGGGAGAGGTAGTACCATCTTCGTAAGAGCATCTTCTATTGCTCCTCATTCCAATTCAGCGGAGAAATGTTGCCTTTATATGTCACTACGGTATCTAATTTTTTTATATTTAACCAATACGCTAGAAGAGAATGCAGCGAACGTCGGTTGTACCGGGATATGTTACCGCTCCCGATATCTTACAGTGGGCGTGATCGTCAGTACTGCAGAAAGGATGAAGAGCGCCAGGCAAAGGTGATAATAGTAGCCTGCAAGGGTAATCAAAAAGCCACATGTATAAGAATACGACTAGATTCAATATAGCTCTGTGCCGGTCTAGTGTTGCTTCCTCCTTTCCCTTTTGTCCATGTCTTCTTTCATCTTGTCGTTCAACTCTGATCCTCGCTCAGACCACCCGGAGCTTTGGCAAGTCCTTCCACTTTCAGCGAGCAGAGTTCTTCGAGATCCGCCTCCATCGGAATGCCGGCGTCGTTAGCGCTATCGCGTCGGCTTTCGGCATAACGGCAGCGAGAGGCGCTGGGTTAAGGCCACGGTGCTATACCGCTGTACTCGACACCATAGTTTCTTACGCTTTCGAAGTAGAAACCTTCGAACTTGTGGTGTTCTGAAGTTGCGCAAGCCATACCAGCGCAGACCCAGATCTTACAATGCGTCTTCTTTTTCTTTGTGCTCGGAGAGTCATTTCGGTATTCGCGCCAAGACGTGCAGTGGATGCAGACTACAGACGCGCGCGGAATGTAGCTGGTATAGAGGCCCGACAGTGCCCTTTTTTATTTTTTGCTCCGCGTAAGAGTAAATATATTACAGTGGGGCGGAGCCTTCCGTCGACGCAAAATGACTGAACTTCGAGGGCATCATGAATATGTAGCAGCGAAGAATGCGCCGCGGTATTTTAAATACCTGCGAGCTCTAGAGCCGAGTTTTCGGAAGTCGCCTATCTAGGATGGTTATGAATGTTTTGTTTTCCTATGACCAACAGCTCACTTATATGCCTGCACTCATCATTTCAGCTTTTTTTCCGGTGTTTCTGTAGCAGTCATGTGTTTGGTGTGGTGGCGAACATGGCCAAAGTGCTGTGTACTTAAAGCTGCCTTTCATTTCATTTCAGGAACAAGCAACGCGAAGTCCAGTCACCCTAAATTGGTCACTTGAGCAAAGAGAGGCGTCTGGTGGTATTTCGGGGCATTATTTATTTCTGAGAATTGCCGCAATGATTGTGCCCTTCCTCAGCTTTACCCCAACGAAATTTGGTTTTAAAGAAGCAGTCGCGTCCTATGCTGGAAATTTTTTGCCCTTCTGGAGGCGCACGATTTACCAAGCCGTGGCGTGAATGGACGTGAATTTTCGGAAATACCTTTGGCCAGAGTAGCAGAAACTGTTCACAGTAACCGGCGTATAATCTTGATAGTCAATATTAAAGCACGAACTATAAAAGGAGAAGGAAAGCAGCTTAGTCTGCAGACGAAGGTTTCGACAAGCGGTGTTGTCTACCGGCTGAAAAAGACAAATCCTTTTTTCTAAACCTCGGTCTTCCTGCCCTTGTTCAGGTTTGTGCTTCAACACTACTCATTTCCTTGCAGAGTGCGTTCCAAGCAACAGCACGTCTTTTATAGTAAGCTCATAGAAGCTCTCATTCAGCTACTAGATAGTTTCGCACTTTCGGCCTCCAAATCGGGCCCGTCACGGGGGGTCAGGTATAACGTCACCAAAGCGCCGGCCTTTTTTCCGTGATGCTCCCAGGGCACGGTTGGTCACCGATAGCCAAGCATCTGCAGCTAAGGCGGAAATCGGACCGTTTCCATTTTTATTCAGCATAACTTAAGCTCTGTACGGACTGAGCCATACATGAGCTGCTGAAGTTGCGCACCGGCAAGTCAAAGGAAAACTTCGTGGACATAGCAGCGACGATGCTTGCTGTGGAGGCCAATTAACGAGCATTGTGCGAGCGTATTGGATGCTTGTTCCCCGTAGTACGTGTTCTACTAATTACGGAACGGTCAACCACGGCAGTCAATGCACGTGCATTGATTGCATTCTTGACCCTGCTACATCCTATCACTTATAAAATCCATGTTTTCTCGCTCCACATGGATTTAATGTGCGGTTGTTGTTGCTCCGTCTAAAGGAATGGCAGATACGTACAAGCATTGAGCTCACATCGTTTCTCTTTGGTTGCAGTTCTTACGCGTCGCACAGACAGAGTACCGCGAGCGTTGTGTACGTGCTCGTTGACATTTCTCGCGACCCTTGGCACGTGCCTTTTTTGGTCGTGCGTTCTGGCTTGAAGACCGGAAAGCTTCTGACAGTTCTGACATTGGCGCTTCTTCACGCCTGAGCCTCCAACGCGACTCTGCATGCGACTCACACTACTGGAGTTATTGGCACACTGGCGCTAGCCTCTCAGGTGGTTTGGCTTCGTGGCGCGAATACTGAAGACAGCAAATAGTCTCATTATAAATCTCGTTTTCTTATGGATGTAATTTTTGAGGCCGCATTAAACAAAGCTTTAGCAATAGCCGCACGCAAGCTCACCGGACACTGTTCTATGTCCAACATTCTTGCAGAAATATTTTGGATATTGAAAATTTATGATACTGTTATAGAAATATTGAAGGTCCGTTCTTCCGACGTGCAGAAAAACTTTTCTTTTAAAGTTCTTCCATAGCTCACAACGAGCAGTTAAGGCTGCCATATAAAACCAATGGGGAACGCTTTTAACGGTCGCGAAAAGTTAATTACAAAAAAATTCAAGTTCTTTTTATGGAATATCTGCGGACATATTGTTTGTTATAGTGAAATCGTTCAATACATCAAAAAATTACGTTCATAAGTTCTTTCCTGTTCAAAGATGTTTTTTTTTGGAAATGTTGGATATGTCTTAATCTGAATTACAGGCTAACAGGAGAAACCTTACAAAAATTTTTTTTCTAAAGAAAAGGGCTAGTGTTCTGCGAAGTTCGTTCTGCTTGTCATCGCGATGCAACTCCACTCAAAGCAATTCATAATTATCTCGAGCAACTGTACGATTGATTCGTTTGCTATTCGAAACCTCGATTTTATTAGCACTAGACCGCCGTGGCGTAATGTCCGAGATTCCTATAGCAACCTTGCGTGCTTTCCCAGAAAAACATATCCCCACCTCTGGGAATTTTATCCATGCTGTATTGGGAGGCAGGAGAATTGGGGGTAGGCGGGAAGCGATATAGTTATTAGATAAACGACACCTATATACATCCCAGGGGATCGTCGTTTCTCCCTTACGCGTTGGTCCATTGGGCATAGCACGACATATTAATTTCCGGTGCTGCATTCATTAGCTTGCCAATGCGGTCGCGGTGCACCTAAAAAAAACAGGGAGCAACTGGACGGCATTGTCGCCAGAGAACTGTGTGATGTACGGCTGGACCTCTGATCACATCGAGCCAGTGCACCTACTCTGCTTATGCAAATTCACCAGATGCGTTGTTCCCTGCGGGCAATAAAGGGCCTTCGGTTTGTGTAAGAGGCTGCCGTACATCGTTCCGCGTTCATTTGGGGAGCAGCGTAATTAATCCACTTGCTCTCTGCGCTGCCGATTGGCGAAGAAGATAATACTCAAGTAACGCTGCGCGCGTTGTGAGTGCCGCGTTTTCATTAGTTCTCATAAATGGAAGATTACAAAAAAAATTTAACTTCCACTTCAATAGGGCTTTCGTTTGGCTATGGCTGCGTTTAAATGTGTTTAAGGCAGACTGGTCGTTTCTAATAAAAAGTTGAAGTGGGATGCGCAATTCATTCCTCTTTTAGTTACTGCATGCCTAAAATTGACATGCACATCTAGCATCCTCCTTTATTACGCCTTTCGAGCTGCGTGCTCTTCGAGCTCAATAAAAATTCAAACTTCTCAGCGAAGCTTTCTAACGTCCGTGCTTTTTTATCGGGATATAGTATGGCAACCTGTCTAGCGTTCTGCTGTCGACGCTGAAGGAACTCCCTAAGGTGTATACCAAAGAACAAGGTGAGGAACGCAGCTCCTGAAAACTTTTCTGATGCATTGGAAGTGGGAAAACGAGAGTAACCGGTTCATGAAATACACGTTTCACTCTCGCGTTATCACCAGTTCCTGGAAAAGACCGGCTAGCCTGATTTTTTTTTGTATGTGCGTTTTTATTTGCTTGTTTGGTTTGTTTCCGCTCTTGTTTGCTTTCTTTTATCTTCCTACCGGCTTTGTCTTACTTCTGTCTGCCCAAACACTGGATCGTCAAAAAGCGCTTTACATCAGGCACTTCCCAATTCCTCACATCTTGCCCGAAGACATCATCGGCTTATTCGATCGACTGCTGACAGCCGCCACGATCGCTCAGGGGTTATGGTGCTCGGCTGCTGACCCGAAAACGCGGGTTCGATCCCATCGGTTGCGGTCACATAGATTGCACTGATTCGTAAGTCGTCGTTTGCGCTTTGCAGAACAAAATGACTTGAGCCCAACTGTCTCGTCTGCAAATAAACCAACACAAGATACACAGCCCAACTGTAAAACACGGATATATTCGATTCCCAGTCATTTAAGAATTGCAAAAAATAGCGCGGCGGGCAAAGCAGAGGGAGCAGCTGGCCGTATTCTTCAAACACTCAATGGAACCCCAAGTGGCAAGCAACCAATACGTTTCCGACGAAGCAATATCGAATCAGATGAGCATAGCAAGGCGCACGTGTTTCTCACGCGCATCCTTCATACGCACCGCGAACAGTGCTATTACGATAGAAAGAGACGGCACTGCCACGCCAAACACTGGGGCGAAATTCTTGCACACGCACGAAGAGAAACGCAGGAACAACCAAGGCCAGATGGACGCTCTAAATGACAGCGCAGTAGCTGCCAGCACAGCATCTCCAGGCAGAAGTATCTCTGGCGCAGGTTTCCGAGAAAGAACTTTCCAGATTGGAAATGTAACTTCATGCGAAAAAACAATACCTACATAACCAAGTAACATGCTATGCGCGGTACAAAAGGAATTAAAGCACGACGGGTGGATTTGGCTGACTGGAAAGAACTCTCGCCCTCGGTAAGGACCAATGTCTGCAATAAGCCTATGCTTAATCTAAGCCACTATTGGGTGATTTAGAGAGCAGTTCTTAGGTGACCGTTCCTGCATTCCGCGTCGTAGACGGCGTAACACGCCGCCTGACAGGTCAGAGGTCACTGTGGCACCTGTCACTTGACAGGTGACCTGACAGGTGACAGGTGGTAGCAGAGCGAAAAGCCACCTGCCACGGCGAGAGCTGAAGAATAGACAATCGGAAGGTGGTTGCAACGGTTAGACCCCGAAGGTGGCTATAGCAGCGTAACACGCCACCTACCAGCGATGGCGTGAAAATACATGAAGAGCTGCGCTCGAATTTCTCTTTACAAGCTATAGTTATCGTCTGTAAATTTTGTAGCGAGAGCTATACTTGGCTACCAGTCGAGCATTTCGCTGTGGTCCGGAGAGGCCAGTTGTACGCATGCGCCTTTACCATGGCAACCGAAGAGGAGCAGCAGGTGCGGCACGCGCTTCGTCGCCGCCTCGCCGCACGCCGTTCTATCACCCGAACCGCATGTCGCATGCGCAGCATTGCGTATAAAAGGTGGAGATGTAATGGGCGGCTGTATCACAAAGCTTTACATAGATGCAGAGAAGGAGAGTCCAGCCACTGCTAAACGGCGGTATAGACAAATTAAGAAAGGTTAACTCTTCCGGTCCTGAGGTTGTCGTCTGGCAGTTGGCTGCTCAACAAAGAGAGACTGAGCGTAAGAAGGCGAAGAGAGCAGCGGAGACGCCCGAACTGAGAGAGGAATGGCTTGCTAAACGGAGATGCCAGACTGCCGAGCGTATTAGACGGCGCATAGACGCCGAGATGAAGCCTATATGTCTCTCGTTGCTAAACATATAGTGACCACAACAAGCTCATCCAGGGAAACGTACCTCTCGCTACGTATATCCTGGCATAGCCGAGCTAAGCCACTGCGGTTTTTTTTCTAATTCATTTGCACTGCAGGTTGCATATCAGCTTGGGTATGAACTTCATTCCTGCGAAAGTTTTGTTTCGCCTTTGGACAGTCTTATACCTGCAGGGTGCACTCGTGATGCAAACGTTCCTTCGGGTGAACCACACGAGACGATCACCTCAGCAGAATGAACCGCACCTTTACTGATGCAGGTGGATATGATCTCAGCGAACCGGGGAGGTGGTTTGATAACACAACGTAGTCAACGGAAAATGCGCAAAGAAAAACAACGGGCAAGTCCCGGTCACCCCAAAGGATTCTAACGGAGACAGCAGAACTCGACAAATCTTTCCACAGTGCGACCAGGATCATCGACACCAGCTCAGCAGGAATCGGCAAGCAAAGACTGTGGAGACAGGCGCAGGATGCAGCTTAGTCGGTTGGCTGCATTAACAGGACGTGTGAGACCCGGACAAGTGCAATAAAAATCTGTTCAAACATTACTGCGCCGTAACTACGCTTACCACTGCATAGAAACCAGCGCTTCCCACCCGAAGATCAAAAGCCGTAGAGGGCCGAAAACGAAATATACACGGCTGCGCAATGCACAAACGGCCTGTTAAATTTGTGGGAGCTTTTTAGAGGGAAAAGGAGGAGGGGCATAGTCGCATAATAAACTAGATCATGCCCATTCCTTAAGCAGTAATTGTTTTATAACTTTAAGTCTCATATAATCCTTGGGTCATTTCATCTCGTATTCTCTGAAAGCGCTATTATTTATAACTTGTTCTAAAGGCGCCTGGTCTGCCAGAACCCTCTTTGTGGGAAGAGGTTCTCTACTGGTGCAGGTGACTGTTATGCCTCCAATTTTTCCTTATTTCATTAGTCTGGTGCCCGGCACTGAGCGCAAGGTGCCTTCCTCCATCCTTCTCTCATCTATGCATCTTTTAATTGATCGGCCATCTAATTCCCGGTTATAAGCCTTCGGCGATGTAAAAAATAAATTAATGATGTCCTAATCCACCCGTTTTCTTTAAACGAATAGACTTGTTGCCAGAACTTCTTCACTTGAGTACAGTTCTTACTTGC
Organism: Amblyomma americanum; assembly: GCF_052857255.1. Lineage (NCBI taxonomy): Eukaryota > Metazoa > Arthropoda > Arachnida > Ixodida > Ixodidae > Amblyomma > Amblyomma americanum. The sequence goes on from NC_135500.1 coordinate 140,685,081, forward strand.
TTGAAACACGATATATGAAGATGCTTAGATTCCGCTTTGTCAAAACCAGGTCAGTTGTGAGGGAATATTTCTGTAATGACAAATAATTTTGCTTACATTTCCTTTCTACGTCTTTTACTGCTCGCAAAGATCAGCGAGAGTAAGGAAACCATCAGAGCAATACTTACAGGCCTGAAGCTCTCTGAAGCTGCGCTAGACAATGTTACGCACAAGAGGAATCAGGGTAGTGTAAAGGAAGAAGTGCCCAACCTCGCTGTAGATCATAAAGAAATGCCTGATGCGGATTAGACCAGAAGGCGCGCTTATCAAAGCGGTAGATCTCTTGGTAGATACCAGAAGGTCACGAGAGCCGAACGACGTCCCGCTTCTTGCGCGGTATTGTGCTCACCTTGCACTCCTGGAAGCCGGGTTGAGCTGTAAGATTTGAGCCAAGCTGAGCCGCGCGAATGTGCCGCTTGCGAGCATTTGACACTTTTTTTCTCTTCAGGCGCTGCTCGTACAGACTCAGCGGAATGCTGGTTAACGGTTAGCGGGGTTTTAACGTCCCAAAGCGACTCGGGCTGTGAGGGATGCCGTAGTGAAGGGCTCCTGAAGTTTCGACCACCCAGGGTTCTTTAACGTGCACTGACATCGCACAGTACACGGGCCTCTAGAATTTCGCCTCCGTCGAAATTCGACCGCCGCGGCCGGGATCGAACCCGTGTCTTTCGTGTCAGAAGCCGAGTGCCATAACCACTGAGCCTCTGCGGTGGCCCTCAGCTGAATGCATCCCTCTGCCACACTACTGCCTGTGTGTCGCTGTTTCCTGCTGAAATCTACGCAAAAAATTCCGAACTTTATCATCTGCGTGAACTTTTCGTTCCACTGCGCTAACGTTAGTATTTTTAATTTCATTAAGCCGCACGGATATTACAATTTATAACATTTTCACAAGAAGAACTGTTCATAACTTTGTACTAGGGAGAGCTCATTGTCAGAGTAAAAGCGGAGCTTCTCAACAACCATTGATTCGCAAATCAAGTAGGTCACAAGATTAACTGCAGCTCACGATTAAAGACCTAAATAGGGAAAGTGGAAAGCCAGCTGCAAATATAAAAACAATAGGAAGTAATACTCACAACCTCCGAAAAAACAGCGGTTTAGTTAACTGGTCAGGTGGTGAGAGTATTAAAAAAACTAGTCTTGCACAAGTAGTAACAGCTGATCAAGGCTATGAGTATGAAATTAGCCGCAGAATAAGATTGAGTTAAAGTACATCAAGCAGACACTCTGAAGTTGTTATCATCGGTTTACCAGTGTCCTTCAAATTAAAAGCACAAAATCGATGTATCTTGCCAGATATGGGCCGAAACTCACCAGCCAACGAACAGCTTGAAATTCCATTAACGATAACGCATAGAATCATGAAAAAGGGAAATAATGAGGGTCACGCGGGAGGACAGAAAAATAATACGTATATAACGGCAGGCGACTTGTTTATATTCTAGCTACAGTCAAGCGGGGAAACAGAATTGAGCTAGACATGTGATGCAGGGAAAAAAAAATCCAAACTCTCCTCCCGTAACACATTCAGTTCAGAGTCGCCGTTAGAGTCACGAAGTCGGGCTTGGAGAAGAGATGACGAAATTTGCTGCAATTGGGTGGCCGCGACTGCTGAATTAGAGATCAAAGGAAAAAAACATTTCCGCTGCCATGCACGCAGCGTGGGTGATGATGATTATGATCATCATGAGAATGACGACGAAGACCGTCTGATATAAAAAAGACGAAAGGTTCAACCGTGCTATGCAGTGCCTCTCTCCGGGGGAAAAAAAATAGCACTGCATTCTTCTTTGTCTTCTGCGGTATTCGTCACTTTTTTTCACTCCTTCAACAAATAGGTCGGGCTTTCTGCACGTCAGCAATGATCAGGGGCGAATTCCAGTCCCAAACTAGTCCTTCCTTTGGAAACTGAATTGTGTCGTTAGTGCATTTTAAGTGTGTCCGCGTCACGCCACTTTGCACGTGAAAGAGAAGCGGTGAAGCAGTTGCCAATGTCATCCTGACCAGCAGCCGGCTGGTTTGAGCCGTCGAGCCCATCTGATGCGCGAGCTTTTGCGCTAAGACTACTTGCTTGCAAACAGGAAATCGGTTCACATCAATTTTCTAATACCTCGCATGTTGGAGGTGCCGGGTTCGGCCCCCACAGCCACCCCCGATGCCCACCGGTGATACAGCGACTACAAGCTTTCCCCTGGCCTGATGCTCCGCTTATCTGGGCTGAAATGCTTGGGAAATTCATATTTCACCCCCCCCCCCCTTGTGCAAACAAAAAAATGCGCGCCACTCTCTGCCCAAAGCTGCCCTTGCACCATAAAAACTTATCAGCATCATCATTAATTGTCTTATGTAAGAGAATTTTATGAGAGCTGTTCAATTGGTTGATTATGATGATTTGATGAATCCAATTCAAGAAATTCAATCAATGATCAACAATCAAAACTGATTCGATCGTTTCAATCAGCACCTAATGAGCCGAGAACCGAGTTGTGTTCGCGAAAGGAAAGCCTTCTGCCTGATCAGAAAGTTTACTCACGCGATAGGCATTTTGTGACCGTCCATTGACGTTTTTGCGCTCTACTACTGATCCGGAGTTCCCGGGTTCGAACCCGACCGCGGCGGCTGTGTTTCGATGGAGGCGAAACGCTAAGGCGCACGTGTGCTGTGCGATGTCAGTGCACGTTAAAGATCCCCAGGTGGTCGAAATTATTCCGGAGCCCTCCACTACGGCACCTATTCTTCCTTTCTTTCACTCCCTCCTTTATCCCTTCCCTTACGGCGTGGTTCAGGTGTCCAAAGATATATGAGACAGATACTGCGCCATTTCCTTTCCCCAAAAACCAATTATTATTATTGCTCAGAACATGGATTTTCGCCCCTTTTTAAAGGCTGCACATCTCTTTTCCCTCGGCGCACCTAAAACGACTCCTCAGCAGACCCCCTACGACGCAAAAAAATGCGCAGGTCGGACTCGATTTTATTCAAACTCAGAGCAACGGTTCGTATACGGTTTGTCCGATGCAGGCCGGGTCTTACAGGAGCGTGCATATATAAGTTAGGATGTCACAGCCGTCTGGGTCCGTACCACTGAGCTTGATACCATCGGCCATGTCTCAAGGGCACAACACAAGCATACACCCACCGGTCCGTCCCTCTTTCGAAAAATATACCGCTTGACTACGTACATGACGTCACCATGCACCGATCCGTCTGAAGTAGAGCGCGCGTCGGTAGCAGCAGCACGCCTCCGCCATCCATCCTCGTCTCTGCTCCGCCTGTTTACCCCGGCGATGTCGACGTGCTTCTATATTTACACGCACGCAGCTGACACCGGCTGCAGTTGCATAGCTAAGTGCGCATGCGTCATGATTTTTGCTTTAGAATAAGAAACCATGCCGCGTTTCTTTATCTTTTAATTTCCGCTCGGTGAAGTCTACGTTGTGGGTGGCGTGGAGTTTATCTTTCGGCATCGTGTTTCGACTTTTTGCTTCTGCTGATCAGCGTTATTAGCTTTCCTTGTACGCTGCCCGAGGGGCTCCGGCCGAGAAAGTGGGTGTGTCGTAGAAACGCTACTGTCCGCAAGTGTAATACGCGTGGCATCAGCAGTGCAGTAGCGACATGGGCCCTGCACTGAGGCAGCTGTACTGGCCCAGGTCTCATGGACCATTGTTTCGCATAAGGAACCGTGCAGAAGGGGGAATTAAGTTGTACACCCAGTGCAGTCCGCAGCGCAAGCTTTTTGCACGTGATTGCCCTTTTCAGCATTCAGTGAGGCCTGAACGTTCGTGCAGCAATAACATGTCGCATGCGTACAGCCTTTATCAAGGGCCTAACGATCAAAAGCTTCCAGCGTGTGCTGTGTGTGTCTCGTTCTAAATAGCCAGGATTGCAAATTAGTGGAAGGTTAGAGCACCACCCGTCGTCACTCTTCGGAAAGTTCGGACTTGCACAGTTTCTCCAAGAGCCCCACTATACACGGTGGCTTAAAAGCAAACACCTCGACCTCCTTACTTTTGACAAATTTGACAAAAGCTTTACATTGTAAAAAAACTGCATACGCTATGATACTATGTGATGGGACAAATATGAGTTAGCGGTATTAGTTGTACAGTGGGCGCCAAAAGTCTCTGACCTCCCCTCTACTAAGTTCCAAACGGTGCCACCTGACTATGCACTCCTGGTGTCTCCTTTCCTCAACAACAATCCTATTGATAGCCCCTATTTTTTTTTCCCCCGAAAGAAGTATGACATAGCACGAAGATGTAATATTGCTCGCTTTTCACTTTGCACTGATGACTCACTAAGAACCCGGACTTGTGGTGAAATATATGCTTTAGTCATAATTTAAGAGATGCATCACTTTCAGTTTAATTTAGTAAACACTCATTACAACCCTTTTTTTCAGCACCTGTTTTATAACTTCATGAAGACGAGGTCACGAAGGTGGTTACATACGAAAGAAGTAATATTTTCTGTGTAATCTCTTGCGGTTTTCCCCGAATAAACTCGACTCACCTAGTGGTCTCCTCCATATTTCTTTTTCCTCTTACTCATTTTCTCTAAGCCATAAGTTTATGCGCTATATTAAGGCCACATTTTTCATTCAAAAGCAGTCAAACAGCCTTGTGGCAAACATTATTCTCGGGAAGAACCGTCGTGGCGCTAAGCTTGAACTAGGTCCAGTTTTCTAACCAAGGAAGAAAAAGTACACATTGCGTTATAACTGTGCAAACCTCCCTTCGTCGCAAAAAGTTACGGTTTCCCTGCACGACATTTAGGGCTTTTTATTTCTAGTTAGAAAGATATTTTGTTTAATTCTTTTTGTCTTTATTCGTGGCTTCCGTAAATAACCTCCTTATTAGCGTGAGTGTTTCCCCGAATTGGGGCATAGCACGGTTCCTAATATCTACTTGCCTGCTTGCGTTCCTACGCATATTCTTGTTTTTAAACTTGAACGTCTAAGTCTGGATACGTTATTGGTTGAGGTTTTATCGTTTTTTTTTCCAGTTTACCCATGTTCTATGCAAATTAGCTTTTACGAGCTACTCATTCATACTTTAAAGCTAGCTTCGGTATAGATGAAGATAGCGTTCTCGTCCGCCTGAAAAATTTATGCCGTCATTACTTTTACCCTTACGGTGGGCCGCGTTCTTGAATTTTATGTATCGGCTGTCTCACGTGCGCTATCTCTATAACACCTATCCGGACCACCTGCACACTGCAATTCATTGATAATTCCAGGAACCTGGCATAGCGCTCACGTGGCGGCGTAAACTTCACGCCGAAACAGATAAGTTCTTCTCAGCTTATCGCAAAGATCAGCTCACTTTGCTTGCTGGGTGTTTCTTCCAGGATAACTACCGTTGTTAACGACACAGTAATTCAAGTCAGCTGGTCGTAAAAAGCTGAGACTGTATAAGGGTATCTTCTTAGACCCGATAACTGCTTCGAGAGCGCGGAAAAGTAGGATTATACGAGCTAGTTTCACTTGTTTTACGATCTCGACTTAGCAGCCCTAACTACTCAATTTAAGCCCCCTCGTCCGATGTCGTAAAATGGTCACTTCTGCATTCTTTCTTCTATTTTCTTTTAAACATTCGCTTCTACGCTAGGCGGAGATCTCTGAAGCAATAAGTATAGCATCTGTGTTCGTTTCAAAATGTGTTGGAGCCACACTTCAGAAGCTTCGCACAATAAGGATAAGATCTTTATGACCATGAACAGGCGCCCATCTCAACATCTTTCCGTGCGCGTTGCAATTATAATTTTCTGCAAGCCACTAACAGGAAGCTTGAACGGTTCTGCCAGTTTCTTATGCCGTATGTATTCCTTGGATTGCAGGTGGAACGTTATGTAGAGTAGCTCTTAGCCTCATGAAGAACGACTTACTATGCCGCTTAAGTACAGAGAGTGCCAGAAATTGTAAATTCCGCTTGAAAACCATCGAAATCAGATCCAAAGTACGCCGAATACATTACATGGGGTCATCCTGAGGGCTAATAGGTTTTTAAATGTCAAAACGTCATTGCAGGCTACGAGTCACGCTGTATATAGTCGAGAGACATTGGGCCAGTGTTGACTCAATGGGATTTAATATCATGCGCCGAGAGCGAGAGAGCTCTATTCGGAGCGCGTCACTTAAAACTTCCACATTATTGAGGACAGCGAAAGAGACGGAAAGTCCACCGTTCGTTTAGTGTGCATTTTTCTTACGTACAGTGCGCGACATCAGCTACGAAAAAAGTGAAAGACACGTCACGAGCTGAAGATAACGACTGGATTTAGGAAAATTAAGGCGTCACGCGTAGATTTCTTTTTATGACTGTTTTCCAGAGGTTCGCGTCGTTTCTAGCCAGTGACCAGGAGTCAAACCTGATATCATAAATTTACGAAGTATATCGGAAGTCTCTTACGACGCTATGTCACTCACCAGTTGAAGGAATATGAGCCAATTCCGCTCTTTTGATTCTGTTCACATTTCAAACTGTTCGCAATAGACCGGCTGAGCCACTACTGCGTATCTTGGCTACTCCACATCTTCGATGTCGGAATGACACAAAATGCTGATTTAAAGGGAAATATTTCATAACAAAAGTGCGTATCCAAATACCACTAATCGAGAAAACGGAACAGCAGCTACGATTGTTGCGTTAGTGCCGACCTCGACGACCAGCTCCGGGCTGCTTCCTTATAAAAATGGTCTATAGGCAGTCTATAGACTTCCTATAGACACTGTTTCCTTCCTATAGATATTTCTTTTTGTCTATTCATAATCTATAGAGTGTCTATAGCTAAAGTCTATTAAAGTTGTATGGCCATAAACCTATAGAATGTCTATAGATTGTCTACTGAATTTGTATTGCCTATAGACTATTCTCTAGGATTTTCTATAGACAGTCTATAGATTTTATAGACAGATGTCTGTGGACTTCTATAGACTCTCTAAAGAAATTTTTGTAAGGGCCCAAGCAGAGTACTGACCACTGTTGTACTGTCGGCGGTAAATATTTTCTCCGCTGGGTTAGCCTGATGCAATATTCGCGGACCTCGCAGATGCAGAAACGCAATGTAAGAAGAAAGGAGAGAGAGGTATTCTTGCTTCAATCCCACTTACTTCGACAAAAAATGAGCGTGTACAGCCCACTCAAAGCGCATTCACGTGACACGTGCTTAAAGCGCCGTTGCCTCAAATTTCAGCCCCTAAATTCCGCGCGAGCTTGGCGCTCTCACCAAAGAGCGCCCGCTACCTCTAACGTTGCTTTCCGCCGGTACAAACTTTAGTTTCCCAGTTTTTCGGTCAAAGCGCGTTCTCATAACACGCGCGCGTGCCATTCTACTTCGCTTGCCTCAACTTCCAGTGGTTTTCGTTGAATTTCATCAGGCCTCCATTTTGGTGTACTTCGCTCAAAACGCAACAAAGAAGGAAAACGATGTATAGAACTGCCTTCGCTATTATGCCGCTATGGCGGCTGGCTAGCTGGTGAAACGGCGCCGCGAAGAACTGCTTGAATGGCCCTGGAAAGTCACGTACAACCGCCTCTTTTGGCGTTCTGGAGCTATGTGTTCGCGTAGGCACTCTTTTCATTGAGACAGAAAGGCTCGCATTTGTCGCCGCACACTAGATTCTCTAGAAGAACGGCAGATTGGGCGAGTTGGAAATGCTCCATAATGTTAAAACAGCGCTAAGCATTAAGGACGAAGAACGAAGGGAACACACACACAGGCGCTGATCTTACAACTAAATTTTATTTGAAGTAAGCAGGTCAATTTATACGTACACAAGAACTACGCACATGCGCATGGTCAAACACAGATGTACTCATTTAAAAATGCAAATAAAAACACACTGCATCAAATGCTCGTGCAGTTATCGCCGATATGCTATCACCTGTGCAACAGGCTCATTTCCTTGGAGGTTAGGGTTACTGAATGGGTGCTGACGCAACAGCTTGTCTTTCTTATGATATGGAAGGCCTCTGCTATCTCTCTTGTGCGCCGATCATTGTGCACAAACAACACTTCCGTGTCGACAAAATACGGTGTGCATTTACACGTGAAGCAATGCTTGGCTAGGTTAGCCTCTTTTTTTCTCAAGGAATTGGCGTGCTCCATGAGGCGTACATTAATACATCGGCCGGACTGACCTATGTACGTTGAACCACGTGACAATGGGATCTGGTAGACAATGGCAGTCCTGCACTGGGCATATTGATTGACATGGTTGATGTTACACACTTTCCTCTTTCTATGTCCTTCCATTTTTCTTGTACTGCGGCCCCTACTTTACATAGTTTATTAGGGGCTGAAAAAAGAACATTAACTCCGTACTTAGCCCCCTCTTTTTTAAACAGGTGCGACAGGTTGTGAACATATGGCATGACAGTCACTCTCTTCCTTTCTTTTTGACTAGACTGCACGTCTGAGGTGCGCTCCGAGGACTTCACCGCTTTTAATACTTTATCATGACCTGCTTACTTCAAATAAAATTTAGTTGTAAGATCAGCGCCTTTGTCTGTGTTCCCTTCTTTCTTCGTCCTTGTTGCTTAGCGCTGTTTTAACATTACGGAGATTCTCGAGGTCTACGTGGACGGTATGCTCGAGAGACCCGGTCTACTTTTTTTCAGTTATCATCAACAGCTGGGCGCATATGGAGCCGAATGTTTGTGATTTGGGGCTAAGTATAAAGACACGTAACCACGGGAATGGAAGAAAAGGCTAACGGGTTGACGTTAGCTGTCTGCGGGTGATTACCCCGCACTAGGCTACAGCAGCAAGACATGTCTGGAAAGTACATCGCCTTCAATCAATGGATAAGTAAAATCAGTTCTGATTTGATTTGATTTATGGGGGTTTAACGTTCCAAAGTGACTCAGGCTATGAGGGACGCCGTAGTGAAGGGCTCCGGAAATTTCGACCGCCTGGGCTTCTTTAACGTGCACTGACATCGCACAGTACACGGGCCTCCAGAATTTCGCCTCCATCGAAATTCGACCGCCGCGGCCGGGATCGAACCAGCGTCTTTGGGGTCAGCAGCCGAGCGCCATAACTACTGAGCCACCGCGGCGGATTAAAATCAGTTCTGTCACCCCATTCATGGTTAGAACACTTCATTGCATTGAGTGCCACATATCATCATGCTTTCTTTAGCTTTTCAATTAAGTCTGAACATTAATCCTTGCGTTTGATTTAGCGTGAGGCTGAGAGATCTACTCTTTGAAGTTTTGAAGTTATTAATTTTTGTGAAAAAGAAAGACACGCTGATGGCATATGCGTGTTTTTTAGCGAGAACGTCTTGTTGCAAGCATCTTCTTACATGTACTCGTAGAACGTTGTTTTCTTTAGCGAAAAGTTAGGGACGCTTGCGTAAAGAGCGTCCGTAACTCTTAATTCCGCTGGCCGCGCGTGGTCCAATGTAGCTTATTACGGCTTGTGGCGCGGACAGAAAAAAAAAAAGACTTCCTTTCAGTTTCTTTTTCTTCTGTCATTTTCCGCTTTGTATTTCCAGTTTCACGTCTAAGTGAGAATGCATCGGTTACAAGCGGTACGAGGGTAATGGGCTCTAAACTACCCATATTTAGTGCCTAAGACACACATTTCTAGACTTTAGGATCAGCAAACTGCGTCCTCTGCAGCTAAGAGTCAAACCCACAGTCTTTAAGCCGTCTTCAAGTTGCCTTAATGGATGCTCGGCCCTGCACATGCTTTAACGTTTATAAAAAAAAAAAACGTAGCCCGTCAAATGTTTCCTAATGAAGTCGCATGAAATCTGTCACAATCCTCCCTTATTGAGATAACATTAAAATATTAGCTACCGAAGAGCCGGCTGTGTCAAAAGTTATGATTGAAATATTGCCGGTCCAGAGAAAAGCAAAATGAAAAGGCAAAAATTACGAGATAACTCCCATGCATAAACCATGGACGCCACTCCACACTGAAGGTAATGGCGCTAAAGAGTTAGCAGCGGGTGAATTGACGAATGGTGACGGCCTTCCGCAGTATAACATCAGTCTGATCTGCGATCGATGCCACTGTTACCTGTCTTCCTTTGGCACGCTTCAAACGCCAGTTGTGCTTTCTCGGCACAGGTTGTTCTTTCTTTTTTTTTTCCCCATCGCTCTCTTCTTTCATATCTACCATCGCCTCCTGACGGCGTGTTCTCTCGCTCGTTCAATACCGACCGTCTTCTCCGAAAGCATGCCTTTATCGCACGCACCTGACGCCCCGAAACATGGGTGCCGCCGCTGCTGCCAAGGGTTTTTGCAGAGTAAGATTTGGGGCGGGACATTTTTTTTCTCTTTCTTCGCTCTATCCCGGTTGGGGCCAATCTAGTCAGAGCAGCTGCCACGGAGGTGATGGTGGCAACGAAAAGTGCAATCGTCGGCTCTAGGCACAGCCTCCGCAGGAAAATGAGATAGGGCTACTCAAACAAAAAAAAGAAAGAAAAATAACGACAAAAGACGGTGCAACAACCGGAAGCGACGGCAGTAGTACGGATACGGACCGGCATTTCTCCATACGCCGAATTCACCCTTAAGCGCAATTTCGCGCACCACTGCTGAACGACGAACTATAGGAGCCCCCTGCACCGATCGACTCACCTGGCTTACCTAGATTGCGGTCGGTGGATAGAAGAATGGAGGTCGGTAATGGCGCTGCACTGAACTGCGCCCTAACTGAAACTTACACACAAAATACGCGGCGAACAGAAAGCAGTAAGTGAAAGAAGCGCGAAAAGTGCAATAGTCTTGCTTCAACGAATCTCGCTGTCGTTTTCATACGGCGAGAGTAACGTCAAAATCAAACACACTTACAGAGCAGAATATATCTGCACGAGCGCAGCACACCTCATCATTGCCACAAGAACTTTCGTTTTCATCTGTTTCGCCGTCGGCGGGAGCCTGCTGTCGTTTAAATTGAACTTGGCGTTTTTTATGCGCCGTCGACCGCAGTAAGCGGCCGTGCATCCTTTCGGGCGGAAATGACGCGTTTGCGAATAAATTGCCTGCGAAATATGGGCTGTAGTTAAACGCTCCGCTGGCTTCCTTCTCTCGGTGACAAGGCAAATCGCTTAATCCGATTAGGCAGTGGGTAGGCGACGGCACTCCATTCAGGGAGGAACAGGCAGCTTCGCTGCAGTAATGCCGCCCATGTTCGTCCGGCTTGAAAGCCCTGCTGTGCAGGCCTAAGTGTGAAAAGTCGGCTGGGAGATTAGGATTGTAGCCCGGCCCGATATGTTCCCCATGGGAAGAGAGCGGTTTCTATGATCATTCTTGAAAGGAGAAAAAAGAGAAGCTTTATTTGAAACGCGATATGCCGTTTTTGCCGAGAAAAGCAGTAAGGGACGTTGTGGGAGGAGTTGTATTTAATAATGGCGCGGCAGTCATCGTAAGCCCGCGCAGTGTGCGACGTTTAAAAGTGGGCGCAACACCGCACCATTCTACCACTTGCATTGCTGAACTGCTTTCGTGAATTTTTTTCTGCCTGTCGAGTTTTGTTTGCACTGTATATTCCTGTGCCCAGTGTTCCTCGTCATCAGGTCCATTGTTTGACCTTTATGAAGCATAGGGCACGGAAGTCGGCCGCGCTGCGTGACTCTGCCACCCCTGGCAAACGTGTGCGAGGAGGACTTACTTGCTTTGAGAAAAATGACTGAGTGGCAGAGAAAGCAAATGCGCTTCTCTGTTCACCAGCAGCCCAGAGGTATTCAGAAGTACTGCTCCTTGCTCTTTCAAACTAGTTGTATAGCTGCGAGCAGCTTAAATAATTTCTCATAGGAGCCGCCACTATCCGCTGTCTCCAGAAATTAGTCGCTGTTTCTGGCCAGATTTTTATTCATACTTTTGTAATTGCTAGAATCAAAGAACCGCGGCGTGACTTTTTTTCGTAGAGTTGGCGCTCTTTGACTTCCGGGCGCGTTTACACGTAATCAAATTTTGAGGCTTCATATCTACGTCATGCAGCTGTGGATACCGGCAGGTTCGGAGTGATGAGCCTGCGGACTTTTTCAAACTTTTACAAGGTTTAAGGTAGCGTTTGTGCCTAAGTCGCAATTAGGTACTTGGTGGAAGTAATGTTCGCATTTCCGGATACAGTACTGCAGACTGCACGGCACCGAAATTTGGTGTCCGTGCAGATTCATATTTTCAAATGAAGGCTCATAGTTTACTTACTATGGACATCTTAAGTGAAATTCTATTATGACAGAAAAAAATGTCCTAACTACTCTCTTTGTTCTTTTAAAAAAACTTTCGATTTGAAGTCATTTGCAATACGACTCTTATTTAGTCCCCCTTTTTCCCAACCCGCCGCAGTGGCTCAGTGGTTAAGGCGCTCGTCTACTAAGCCAGAGTAGCCGGGTACGAAGCCGACCGCGGCGGTCACGTTTCGATGGAGGCGAAACGCAAGAGGCGCAAGTGCTCTGTGCAATGTAAGTGCACGTTAAAGATCCCCATGGGGTCGAAATTATTCCGGAGCCCTCCACTACAGCACCTCTTTCTTCCTTTTTTCTCTCAGTCCCTCCTTTATTCCTTCCCTTACGGTGCGGTTCGGGTCTCCACCGATATATTTGAGACAGTTACTGCGTCATTTCCTTCCTTCTACAGACAATTTTTCTTCTTTTTTTGCTGCGTGAGCCTTTAACAGTTGTGAAGAACTCTACAAGGAAGATATTTCTAGCACGGAACACAATAATTAGTTCTTTGCCTTGTTTTCAATGTTTCCGCCCCCATTTGTACAGCCGCGAGTAAAAGATATAGCGCTATTGACGTGCCACTAGAGTGGCAGATAGCAACGCTCAGCGCTGGGCTCACGAACACTCCCATAACAAAAGTTCCAGCTGTGTTCACAAAGCACGGCGCCGCGCCACACTCGCGGTGGGATTTTCGCTGCTCCGGTGATGACGTCATTAAGCTAATCTTTTTTGCTCGCGACCGTGAAAACAAAACTCGGAAACGTCACCAGTACAACTTTCAAGTAAACATGCCGACTGGGTGCTGCAGCCCGAGAATCCTCCATGAGCCCATGGAGTTTGCCGCAACAAACCACAGCTGTAGCGGTTCTTTGAGGAATACGATATCGGACGCTACTCTCAAGGCGTCTGGCAATGCATCCCGAGTGGTTGAGCATCCGCCTCGCATGCGGAAGGTTCGGGGTTCGATCCCCAGTGCCACCGGGTACCCACCGGTAATGCAATGGGTACATGCTTTCCCCTGGCCTGCTGCTCGGCTAGAAAGGGTTGAAATGGTTTGAAAATGGGTCTTTGACCCCACCTTGAGCAATCGAAAAATACCTTGTGTCATGGCGCTCCGTGGCCATAGATGCCCTTGCGCCATAAAAATCCATCATTATCACCATCATTCTTTTATTTTTGGTTTCAGATGTGCTCCGTCATTAATCCATCCACTCACACTGTCGAGGTAGCTTATGCATGGCGGATTGACAACAAGCACGGCTGACAACGCTGGTAGTAGAAGCACTACAGGTATAGGTAGATGATCGATTGCCGCTGTCTTGTAGGTGACAGGTAATAAAGACGCAAAGGCGAGAAGACGGTTTCGGCGAAACCGGCGAAACCGTTGGTACAAATAAATGAAAGTACGCGTTTGTCTTGCAACCGGTGTGCTAGGTTCCAATCAGTGCTCCGTCGACGCTGGATTAAACTCAGGCGAAAGGAGCCCTCAGCAGCTTCCTCAGTCCCTCTAACACAAATTCGGCTGTGCACGACTGGAATGCGTCCTACGCAAGACACAGAAAGAGAACCAATCAAGAGCTACATGGCGAAATAAAGGAGAGAATGAGAGGGAAAAGCACATGATTAAGCAGCGACATATTAAGTGCTCAAAATAACTTCGGCATGGCGCACCAGAGCACGCTGGTCGTCTAGTTGGTCCGAGAGCAGTCAGGTAAACCAGGTGGACTCTAAACATTACGCCCATATGGGAGTAAAAAAGAGAGTGAGCGCGTCCTCTAGCGCTTACCTTTTTTTTAATATAGAGGCCACTAGAGGACAGCTCACTCCCTTTTTACTCCTCTCTATTTAGAGTGTAGGTGGGCGGAGGAGGAGGAAAAAGGAAGAAGGGAGTTCGGAGGGCTGCTGGGTGCTCAAAGAGAGAGTGCTCCAGATCTACATATGGTGAGGGGCACTTGGGACGGGGAAAGAAAGGTGTGTCGGGCAAGAAAGAAGAGGTCTTGTGTAGACACGAGAGAACGGAAGCCAATTTGGGGGTGTGATAAGAAGGATATGAGTTTAAGGTGATCCTGAAAACGATCTAGAACCATTCTGACCTGCCGTGATAGCTCAGAGGTTAAGGCTCTCGGCTACTGATCCGGAGTTCCCGGGCTCGAACCCGACCGCGGCGGCTGCGTTTTTATGGAGGAAAAACGCTAAGGCGCTCGTGTGCTGTGCGATGTCAGTGCACGTTAAAGATCCCCAGGTGGTCGAAATTATTCCGGAGCCCTCCACTACGGCACCTCTCCTTCCTTTCTTCTTTCACTCCCTCCTTTATCCCTTCCCTTACGGCGCGGTTCAGGTGTCCAACGATATATGAGACAGATACTGCGCCATTTCCTTTCCCCAAAAACCAATTATTATTATTATTATTATTATTATTATTATTATTATTATTATTATTATTATTATTATTATTATTATTATTATTATTATTATTATTATTATTAACCATTTTGTCTCTTGTCTTGCCCACGCACGAGGTTAGAGAGATGGAGCTAGAAATGAAGGACGCTGGATTGGCCAATCGCAATGGCGATACTGTAAGCTTCGTGCTTGCGCACAGAGAACCCATGTTCTACATATAACCATTATGTATAGGGGTAAAGGGCTCGGATATTTTCAGTGAAAAAGGAATCCAGCGCCTTGACTGCGTTTGATGGTGGGTGGAAACAACGGCGTACGCAAAGCACCTGAGCCGAGAGCGCCCATGAGCAGTATACAGTCGAGACGAGAGCTTCGAATTCCTGGTATCCTTAGTCCTCTTATGAAAATAACGTAGATGTTGAGTGCACAGCGGAATCTGTGGATGCTGCATGCCGAGAATGTGTTGAAATAGTTGAGTGCAAAGGACAGCAGGATCAAACAAGAAAAAGAGCCGCTCCAACTGACGAGGTGACGTTACATAATGATACCCATCAATTTTATCTCGACTCCTTCATTGCTTTCTGTTCAGCTTGTTGCTATGGCTATAAAGCGCCACCGTCCTTTTTCACAAATTATTTTTCTCTTGTTCACTCAATGACGCGTAATTCATCCCCGTTGAGAATCTTTCTCGGTGGGTGCTGAACAAGCGTCGCACCACCTTTAGCATACAGATCAAAATGCCAAAATAAGAGAAGGCCTTGCATGATGCCAACATGAAGGATAACAAAACAATCTGTGACATAGACTGGGGGTAAGAAACCATACCATCGGTAGGAACAATGAAAGACGGACAAATCCGGAAACTAAACAGGAAGAGGCGCGCTTCCCAACCATGCTCTTTTCGCAATTTGATTTTCACCCCTCCTCGCTCCGTCATTCCATCCCTCTTATTTGGCGTCTTGTATACTCAGCGTCTCGAGCAAGTTTTTTTTAATCCTGTTCCTTCTGCAGCGCGAACACGGCTGAAAGGAGGCGCACGACGGCTGAAGGCCATTCCGCCTCTCGAGGATGACAGCTCCACGATCCTTCCTGTCATGGCGCTGCCTCCTCTTCATCCGCATCTCTTTCCTCCTCAGTGAGCACGTCTCTTCGCTCAACGTCGCGTCCTTCTTTCTTTGATTCCGACCGCCCGTGTTTGCTTCTTTTTTTTTATAGCTTCCCTGCTGATGTGCCTCTCTCATCCTTCACTGCGATTCTCTCGTACCGCTCATTTCGGAACGCACTCGAACCCATACCACGCCCGACTGACGAACGCTGATCCCAGAACAGCTGCTCTTCACACAAGCCTGCTGATTCTTTTTCTCACTCTCGGGCTCGGTTATTTGTACGGCTCCGGGGAGCTGGCTCAGCTTGTCCTGAGCGTGTTTTCCTCGCTTTATATATTTTATTCTCGCCTTTTCTCTGTTGGCACCGGTGCTCTGGTCGCCAACGGGGAACCGATCATCGTCGACAACGTCGCGACATTATCCGAGGCCTCCAGAAGGCGCTCTAGCCCGCCCCGGCGCTCCGTCTCCGCGCCGCTTTGTTGCGGGTGGCTCTGATGGATCGCGCTTCCCGGCTCCGACAACACCGCGCGCCGCCTCTCGGTGATCACGCGCGAAGGAATTCCACAGGGGCAGGGAGAGCGCACTACCTACTTGTGGCACTGATTCCGTGCTCACAGCGATAACGATATCAATAAAGCGAACCAGGTGAAGCAAGCAGAATTAGGTTGTAATATGCCATTATGGGATAACGACATTATTTGATTGATGTCCTCGCCATCTCTTATCGGCTATCGGTTAGCACTTGTGAGCTTGTTTTTTTGTGAGTTTTTTGGTGATTTTCCGCAACCAAACTTGATCTACACAAGTTACATATGCTTATACTACCTCTGACTGCCTACTCCGCTATTTATGCTGTAGCCTTACCCGGACACCTTTGGTCTGTTAATTCCTCGCTAGTCAAATATTTATAGGGTTGGTATCTTAGCAATATGGCGAATATTATTTCGCCTCCAGGCAATTTCCTCTTTCTGAGGCTGAGGTTGAGCAGGCAAAGAACTCAGTTATTATTAATCCTACTTCATTATCGGCGTCCAGGAATGTATTACCACGCTATAAAGTTCTATTTTTAGAATCCCAACGACGTAGGAAATGGGCTGAAGTTGCAGATTTAGCTTTCAACCCTTTCCCTCCGGCATATAATATCCTACCCGTCTATCTATTATGAATGCATCTATTCGTTTTCTCTTCTGTTCAGCTTCTCAGTAACTTCACTCGACGAGCTCACCGTATCTCTCCTGAAAGGCATCATACTCAGAGTCATTTAATGAGTAAACTGGAGCGCTTCAGTGCTTACAGATGTCTAACCGTCTGCAAGAAAGAAGGAATGAACACACTGTCATATGGACGAGTCAACAATGTAACACACTAAAGAGGGAAGTAACCAAACAAGAGTGAATAAATCGCTAATTAAAAAAATTGTGGGCAATTACGCTGCCACGAGTAGTGTATATACATGGAGGAAAGAAAACAAAGGCGGTTCACCGTCACGTGACTCCACCTCCTTTGTTTTTCTTCCTCCTGTTGTGCATTACAGCTGCGGGTACCACCGCCCGATCAATGCAAATTGAGCTCGCCGACAAGGGCCAGCTTCCGTCCCATACCGACAGCAACCTTATCGTTACCCCTCTCCCTAAAAACATGCACCCAGAGTATCATGTCGCTCGCCGCAAGGACAGGGCTAAGTCTCTGCATGAAAAGTATTTAACATATCAGACAGCGGTCTACGTCGACGCCACCGAATACGCCGACCGCGATGCTTTATCGTTCGCGGTTGTAAACTACTGTGGACGGCCGTTGGATGCGTGCTCCATTCCCGTCAGATCGTCTGAAGAGGCCGAGGAGGCGGCCACAGCTTTGGCAATGGTATCTACCTCTTCAGAAACCATCTTCAGCGACTCTAAATGTGCGATTCGTAATTTCGCCAAAGGCCGGGTCTCCCCCGTCACCCTACCTCTCCTCCGCTCCGCCAAGGACCAAATTCGCCCGATCTAATTGATCTGGGTCCCTGCGCACTCATCCCATCCAGGGAACGAGGCGGCCCACAATCATGCCCGAGGATTCGTCGACGGGAATGTGGTGTCGCCTGTTCTGTGGACGGCGAGAAATCGTGTGGTTACATTTCATGACATAACCATGCACTACCGCTTAGGTAGACTTCTATATCCCCCCGCACATATTTCTCTAACCAAACCCCAAGAGGTTGCGTGGAGACAACTCCACACGAACACCTTCCCCAACCCCGCGATATATGCTCGCATATACCTTGGGGTCTACTCTCTCTCCTGTCAACTATGGGGCCAACATGCTACTCTATCCCCAATACTCTGGGCTTGCCCTCAAGACTCCCCTCCGCGAGGTTTGCAGCTCTTGAATCCAGACCAGTGGGAGGCCGCATTGCTCAGTTCTGGCTCGGACACACAGATCCGGGTTGTGACAAGAGCCCTAGAAGTCGCCGAACGCCACGGGCTCATGGCCACTTGATGGGGCTATAACCCCGCACTATTTGCTACTTTTTTTGACGAAAATGAAGTTTATCATCCTCCTCCTGCAAATTGAGCTTAGTCCAAACAGGCCGTGCGGTCGCTACGCCTCTCAACCCGCAACACAGCTACCAGGGACGGTGCTCAGTCGATAGCCTACGGCGTTCAGGCAGCACAATCTCTAGGGAAATCAAAGCAGCCGTGGTAATGAGTGAGTATATGTCAAATTCATTTCGCAGTGTCTATTTCGTGCCAGCAATCAATGTGTTGTGCTCTCCTGAGTGCGGTTCAACGGCTTCTGACGCCGTTATGCAATTACGCTTACTCGCTATTTCATTTCGTTTCATTTAATTTGATTTCATTTGTTTGGGCCAATTTCCAAGCAAATGAAGGGGGCCAAGGTAAAAGCTGCTTGTTCGCAGCTTGATTGGTCCCTGGCCCCATTTACGTATTGGCGGACAGGTGGCAAAGAACACTTTGGAAAAAAAAAGCACATGGTTGCACTGTAACAGGGTTACTTAAATCACGGATTCATGTCCATCGTGAGTGAATTAAGGCAATGGCGGGGGGAATGCAGAGAGCGACGGAGTCGTCAGGCATTATCGGAAGCCACGCAGGATTTCACTACATGCCTCTTGCGAGTGTAACTGTAAGCTTCACTAATCGCGATACTGAGGAGCATCGCTGCGAAACTTGGTTGGAACAGAATAAACACCTTATGTGCACAAATAATGAAAGTCTTGGCATACAGTTATCGCCAACTCGTACTTTTACTGACTCTTACTGAGTAACTGCGGCGCCAATACATAGATGACCAAATTGCCACAATATGCAATGAGTAGCCTTCAATAATTGATGACACTGTAACCTGCAAAAGTGATTTGCAGTATAAGAATAAAATGAAGATGCTATTCTCGTTTATTAGCTACGCACGAAATACATATGATATGTAGTGATAGTAATGCTAGCTTCGTCCCTATTAACTTCTTTTTTGTGTCGCGAGTTGCAGCGTTACTGATGTGTTTTCTTTCGTTTATATATAATGCCATGTGTCTTGATTAATTCCCACTATGCTTAAAACTGAAGAACTTTGTTTTTCTTTGTTGTTTGTTGTTGTTGTTGTTGTTGAATTTTGTTTTTAAGTGAATTTGTTCACACTTCTGTCGTTGATGTGTTACCCGTTGTGAGGCCTTGTGAGGAAGTATTCTATTAGCTTCTTCCTTTTGCCCCACCCCGTGGGCATGTTCTGTGTCGACACATGCATGTCCAAATAAATCTCTACTGTCAGAAGCCAGGTGCGGGCGTGCAGCATGCACCCAAGCTGATCCTGGCAGGCGCGATAACAATTTAGGTAGTGTGGTAGCGTTAGCTTAAAGCATGCGCTCAGTGACCGCGTGTACCTAGCACATGGAGGTATAGCGGTGACCTATACATAGTAGTAGAGCTGCGCCAAAACTTTCTTAAAGCAGTTCTCGCGCGTATTCAATATCCTGTCCGAACGCTGAAGCTCACGCACTCTCCATAAGCAAGACATTTTCGTAGCGAAGGCTCACAGGGCCCAGGAGACAAGATACATAGCCTTACTTCTGACCTGAGCGCAGCACTGTCTTTTTTTCAAACGTGCTGGTCTCCTGTTGGCGTATCTTCAAAAGCCCCAGTCCCACGGCTGAAGTCTCCACAAAAACGCGCACGACAGATCCACTTAGACCGTGCCTCACGTTTTCTGCTCTGCGTCCTGACCACGTCTTTATTTCAATTCCTGCCTTCATTTTTGTTTTTGGTGCCGCACGGTTTTTCCACCGAGCGCGCTAGCCGCAGGCAAAGCCGCCCTTAGAGCCGCTCAGGTTGTGAACGAGGACAGCGCTACGTCGCCATTGCCACATCTTTCATCAAACTAATGCACGGGCGCGAGCCTGTGCAAAGAGACCTACAAGAGCCTTCTCCCGAATGTTATCTCGCCCGTAAAGTGTAAAGGAGAGATCCAAAACAAAGAAAAAGCAAAAGGAACAACGGTCGGCGCAAACTGAATACCCCGCGGGGGAAGGAATAAGTGAATTCCGATCTCGTGCATGCCTAATGCACACGTCCTTGTCCAAAAGGCACCGCGGCTTCGTCGAATCCGCCCTCCGTTTTCTGAACCACGTGCCACGGCCTGTGTTTTTGTGGCCCATCTCTCTCTCTCCTCTCTCTCTATCTCCCAAAGGACTTGTAGGCGAGAGAGCCTCGTCCATCATACCCATCACGCCGTGGTGTCTCGTGCTGGCGAACGCTGCTGTTATCTTCGGGACGTGCCGTGGCTTTAGGGCATCCGCTGAGGGCTGAGTGATACAGGATGTTCCTGTCGAGAGGATTGTTTTGAGGCCTGCCTTTTTTTTTTCGACTGTTTTGTTTCGTTCGCTCGGTGTCTTCATTTTGGGGCATCAACCTCGGCGATTTTTTTTTCTCTGTCACTGTATGTTTTCTTCTTTTTCTCTACCGTGAAGGCGTTGAACGAAACGTATTTGCTTCCAGCCACCCTCTACGTGGTTATTTTCTTTTGTCGTTTTTTTATGGTTTTTTAGTGGAATCCTGTTCGCGCCATTCCTACGCTTAATGCGTTCCCTCTTATGCCGAAAAAAATGCGCGAAAGAAATGACAGGGAACACAATATATTCTTTGTTCATGTCTTTTGTACTTTAATGACTGTTACTATTACGTGCATTTCTACCTCAGTGGGCATGATTCAAGCTTGAAACATTCATACCTAAGAGATTATTTAATTACGTCGGCTATGTTTACCTGGTCTGACACACTAGTGCAGATTACAATAGTGAACGATGACACAGACAGCCAAATGTATATACCGCTTTTTTTCTTCAGTTACCTACAGATGCTGATGGTCTTGTACACCTAGCCCTGTCGTCGTGCTTCTTGCTTGATTTTTGGGCACTAAACTTAACCTCTTTGGAGGAACGTAGCAACTTTCACCAGCAGCAATCTAATGAGTGTCCCACACGTTTAAGCATTTCGGGAATGCCTTCTATCTTATCTATTTCCGACGCTAAAGGTTTGCTACAGAGATAGTTTACTGAATCAATACGTACCTGATGAAATCCTCCTTTAAAAAAAATCCAAACCTTGCAGTCTATCGCGTCTGCCCTGTGTCTCATGTGGTTAGACCTTCCTATCATGTGTTGCCAACTGGCCTTCACTACACCCTCCTAAGCTGAACTGTTTTTCGAAGCAAAAGCCCAGACATAAACTTGCCTTTGAGCGCTTCACTGTTGTTGTCAACAGTAGGTAAGTAGGTAGGCCTCAAACAATGCTGGCACATACCCACTGCGGGGGAGGGGCCAAGACACAGGCATTTAATTGCTGGATACAGGAACGTTTTGACGGGAAAAGTAGTGGTAATAGCACGTAGGCTAATAGATTGGAAGACGCAAGGACAGGGGTCCTGTTAACTTTGAGATCGAAGACGGGACAATGGCTTAATGTGCATAATAGTATACAGTGCCTGTAATGTTTCAGTGTCGTACTGACTGAGAGCGGGCAAATGAAATTAGAATGAGAGTCGCTGCGTTTCTTTAAGGAAATTTTGCACAGCAGAGCGCACACTCCTGTCGGTTCGTCCAAGCAAGGAAGCGCCAATGGAAAGAACAACCGCAGAGGACACAAGCAAACCCAGTTCATGAAATGGAATTTGCAAAAGACGCTTCCTCAAATGAGAGAAGCGGCGGCAGAACAGCAGGAATTGATCTGTTGTCTCAGGTTCGGCACAAAAAGGGCACAATGGGGAAACCGCCAGGCCAGATCTGTGAAGGTAGAAATTTAGAAGGGGAACCCGGCAACGCAAACGCGTGAAAGAGACCTCTAGTCTGCGCGAGCGCCAGTCTTTGCTACTCCAAGGATGCAGAGATGCTGATATTCGGGAGATGTTGTAAGAGACGAGGCAGCAAATTCCTGAAATATTGTGCAGCTGCGAAACTTCATCGCAGCTGTATATGCACAGGTTGGCAGGACAGCAATAATTGGGCCGCAGAGAGAGGCCCTCGCCAACAGTAGTCATCAACTACTGTTGAGCGCTTCAATTTCATCTTTGACCAGCTACATACTTAAAACACCCTAAAGCGCTTTCGAACGAGAGTACAGCTTTAAGCAATGGTCGTATTGGCTTCTTCTAGCCTTACCTTTCATCAACATTACCTACTTTCGCATGCTGCTTGCGAAAGTTTCCCGTAACCCGTCCCTTTTCCAAGGGAGATAAAAAGATCCAGCTAGCTGTCTTAAATAATTCTGGTAAAGCTTGCATTCTTGGCTTCCTTTTCCCAGGAACACAAAGGCGTTACGGTGACGTATACAGCGTTGCGGGATCAATAATGATGTATTGATGTCGGTTCTACAAAACTAGACTATGTCGGTTGCGCCAAAGCCGTGTGATGCAGCACGGAATACGAGGGCCGCATTAATCGGGGTCCATTGAAGCCTGCCCGATTTCCCTTAGTTGCGAAAGGCGAGGCGAGGAAAATAGCTGATAAAGGGTGCCTATCTGCTGCTCCCGCTCGAAGTTACTATGTTATCTGGTGCACGACTTTCGTACTGTCGCTGAACAAGGCCCCTTATTTGCGATTCAGTTCGCTAATTATGCTACTCCGTCACGGGCTATGAACAAGACGCTGGCCATTTGCGAACAGAGCTGAACAGAAACCTGATAAAGGACAGGCCGGTGAAATAAAAAAAGGAAACAAGGAAAGCATCGCCGTGCAGTACAAACACTGCTCAGTTGATGATTATGGATTTTTATGGCGCAAGGGCATCTACGGCCAAAGAGCGCCTTGGCACAAGGTATTTTCCATTTCTCAAGGTGGGGTCAAAGACCCATTTTCCAAGCATTTCCCCCCTGATAAGGCTAGCACCAGGCCAGGGGAAAGCTTGTACCCATTGTATCACCGGTGGGTACCCGGCGGCATTTGGGATCGAACCCAGTTGTTCTTAGTGTTGTCTCATCTCTCTTGATGCAGTAGCGGTGAGTTGCCACATCACGTGTTCTGCATTTCTGTTTTTGTTTACAGGTGAGTGCCTGGTGACAAGCCGCATGGCCAAGTTCTAACGCTGTGCGGTGACGAATTTGGTAAGCGACGCAGTCTCCACATTGTAATTCGAATCCCACACACTGTCTAACGTCTGTTTGCATTAGCACGTATATTCACGTCCCCTTTGGGCCGAGAAGCTAAAAAGCGGGCATGGTCTGCAGGGCCTCCTTTGACCTGGGCCAAGATTGTATTCGTGTAAAAATTTGCTGTATTGATTTGCACAATACTTGTACTGTATTTAATTAATTTTTATTGTAAATAGGTGCGTGGATTTTGCACATCAAGATTCGTCTGCAATATCTGTGCCGTTTAGAACAGTTCCGAAGCTCTGAGAGACGGCTGAGCTTTTTGAGATTCACAAGCGGAAATCCTTCGTCAGTTCGTGGTTTTTAGTTCACGCTAAAGATCTGACACTCAAAGGACCCTAGACCTCCAAGCAGGGCGTGGAGCTTGGCTCTATTTACTAGCGCCTGTAGCGTCGCGTAGTCACTCGTGTGCGCGATAGTACCATCACTGTGTGTTAACCAAAAATATATGCGGAATTATAGCGGCTTCTTTTTTCCTCCGCTTGCACAGTGGCAATGTCTGTTAGGTTTATTCTGCAACCTCGTAGTTGCTGAGCACACATAACCACTCGCACCTACCGATTCCTGCCGCGCACTATTGCTAATGACGTCAGTGTTCGATATATTTGCAGGCAGTCGCGTGAAAATGCGCTCGTTAATCAATGAAATTGACTGTGCTGATCATAAGACGCTGACCCATGTTTAAAAACTCACGTAACCATAGCAACGATCACAGTGGCACAGCAGCGGTACAGTAAAGGCGCTATCAACCGAAATTGTTCGAGAGCATGAAAGTTATTTTTATTTCATAAAGCCTTTACTTTGTGAATAGTGAAGGCGAACTTGCTCGTTCTGTCGTCCTTATTGAAACCCTTTTCGTGTCGAGTGGCACCTAGCAACTGTTGAATGCGTTGTCACTGCACTGTGGCTGCGAAATGCATAATTTACACCCTGACTACGAGCCCTCACCCTCAGCATGGCTTTGCCAATCTCTACTTACGCGCTGAATTAAGCTGATTTTGTTTACAATTATAAGAAGGACAGCATCATATGCGAGAAACAAAAAAAACAACAAAAGAAGGCCAACCAAGCCATTAAGCCCGCCTTACAAAATAGCTAAACAACAGAGATACAGCCTCGGACATAAAAGTATAAACAACGAGTTCGAATGAAAAAATGCAGTGAAGAAATACGGATGGTAGACGACGACACTGCACTCCCCTATTATTTAGGTGGCACTGCACCAGAGGTCAACAACAACAACGACTGCCCCCCAGGCTCTTATACCTCTCATCCAAATCTGCACGCTCAAGGTAACAGCTGCCCCAAGTGCACGTGTTTGTTCAATGCTCCTCATTCAAGCATGTTCACTTGTTTTCGAACGCTAACTTAATTTGCAGCTACGGGGTATAATTGAGTCAGACGATCCATCTATTTATCAACCAGCTGTATAGTCATTGGATAAATTATTCATTCCGTCATTTTGATTAGTCAGTAAATCAGTTAGTCACTAAGTTCGGTAGCAATAAAAAAATCATACTCGTATTTTTCTTTACTGCTAATTAAGTTTGGCAATGAGTCGACCAAATGTTATTAAGCATTGAATATCGCTGTTCATAGGATAACTAATGAAGGAGACTGAGCCGGAAGATACGGCAGGCACCTTTCCGCATAGTGGGCTGAAAGCAAGACTAAGAAAATATTCCATAAAAACTCATAACAGCGTATTGCCAAAAATTAGCGCAAATACGAAACATGACGACACATCGCTTGCTATACAAACTATTTTAACAAGGTATACAACGGCATAAAAACAGAAAGTGGTTTTTAAGCAACATGAGAGAACAACTTTGGATCGGCAAAATGATGAAAAAAACGAGAACGATCAAGTCGGTTTAGGGCCCGAAATAATGATTTTGAGATAATAAGTATCGAAGACAATTTTTTGAGCTCAATCACCGGGGGGGTAGTGCGTTAAGAAATATTCGTGGAGCTCAATTATAGAGGTTCATTACGAATGCAAGGTCTACTTTGGGGGCCTTGCAGCTTTCAATTATGCGATATACTTGGCGGAGCTAACCTAACCTAACTAGAGCTCTTAAATCCTGCCAGTCTCGAAACCCCGAAGGATTTATGCATAAAGAAAGAGCAGCCTAATAGGTCCAAATTTTAATTCCGTTTGACGTTTTCATCGCCCTCGGCAGTAACATAAGCTGCTTGTACTTCCTCTGAAAAGCTATAAGCAGCCGCCGATAGTCTTTGATAAAGCTTACAGAATTCACGAGCTTTAAAAGAACTTATGCAGACTCTGAAGTTTCGAACTCTTGGGTGCAATAAACCTACACGACTACGGCACTGATTTCTCATTCAAAATAAGCAAGAACAAAAGACGACATACTTGGGCTTAATCCTTCGTATCTGCCTTCTTTCCGTTATGTTTCTATCACAAAGAGCGTTTTTGAATGTTTTTCCCAAGAGTTTCGATTTTGTGGTGCGCGCCTGTTCGGTCTAGTAAACCCAATTACTTCAATATAATGGCTCCCAGGGCTCACTAGAACTGCACTATACTTATGCATTGCAACAATCGCAGAGGCCTCGTTCGCGAATTCATCTCGTAACTATCAGGAATGCACAAAGAAAATGGCGACTCAAGACGAAAGCAACTTGAAGAGCGACGCACCACAACAAAGGAACTCTTGCTTTCATCAAAACAAAGGCAGGCCATCATCCTTGTTTTGCGGATAAACAAGTAAAAAAGGATGGTGGTGGATAGGAGCGCAGTTCTCAAGGACTTTGTTTTAACTGCCGGCTCAACTGCAGCCGTGAGTCGCAATACTTCGCAACTGTCTCCACCCGCAGAGGAGCTCAACAAGTAAAACACAACAACAGAGCGCTCCACAAATGCTTCCCGCATCGTATCTGGCTTCGCTCTCCACCAAGAGCTGCGTTCCAGTTTTATACTTTCCGTTTGAGAATGAAAAGATGAGTGCGGCATTAAGTGCTTTCCTCTAGCTTTCTTCTCTGGGGGAGCCAGGACTTAAGCTCTTGAGCCGACTGCGCACGCCGGGCTGGATGCACCGGAGGCATCTTGAAGTGTACATCAGAAGAAGCAGCGGCCCGTGGCCAGACTGAGCCTTTCCCTCGAGAGTCACGATTTGCGCGAAAGGCAGGAAAGCCCAAGAGCTATAGCGAGAGCTAAAGTACCACTTTGAAACCTCGCGGCCGTGACTAGCTCCGGGCGTCCACCATTGTTTAAATGAGTGTCCATTACAAGGGAGTGCGCAATTGCCGTGCAGTTTTTAATTGCTGGGCGTGTGCTTCTCGCTCTCGACGCGTTGCCGCATTGCTCCTGCAATGGCGACAGCTGTTTTTTTTTCGTATCAACTGCATTCTTAGGAAGCCTTCTGCGAAGTTCAAACTGTGAAATGCGTTTATATTTTTTCTTGCCGAAGCTGTAATTCTAATGATTCAGACAACCGAGTCAGTCGTCTTCCACGAGCACGCACGTCGCAGTGGTTATCTCTTGGAGATACCATCAGCTTCAATAACACCAATACATTAGCTGCTGGAGAGAAAATACGGACGCGATCGAAACACAATTCTAAAGTACAGCCTTCGCGAATTCGATGCGAAACTAATTTGCGCTAGTACTGAGCTTTCCCTGAGTAACATGATCTCACTTTGCAGTTCGTGTTTCAGAGGTCTTGTTCGCGTTCTGTATGCCGCTGATAGTACTTTGCGTCGGAGGGTGCATTTATTGTCCAAACAGTTCACATTTACAGTGGCCGATTACAGAGACGCGTACAATTCGCTCTCGTGTGTGCTCACAACCCATTTTCTGCTCTTCATTGGCGATGTACGATTTCCGATTGGTTGTTCTATCAGCAACCGAGTTTGGCCACGAATTCTATTGACGTTTGAAGCTTCCTGGCGCTGCGTTTACCTCACGTCGTCGTACTAAAACAGTTCTGCTGTTGCACCGACGTTTTTCTAACACTTTTCTGGTAGCAGTGAAGATTCAGTTATTAATGCGAGAGCAATATATGGCTCACAGAGACCCCGCCTTGATGTACAGCAGCAGTGGTTCGAAAGCTCTTATCACGTAACCATGGTCTCGCATGATGTCAGCAATAGACCATAAGACAGTAATGGGTGATAGGCGATTAAGCAAAATCATTAGACGAGACAGTATCAGTTAGTGATAGTGAAACACAGTCACAGTGATAGTGATAGTGGCAGTTTTGGAATGATAAAGGGTGTTCCTAAATAATCATGGGGGTCATTATTTACAGTGCCAATGATAAAGATCGTTAGGCAGAAGGCCTCTATGTTAAAGACCTTCAGGGCAATTGCCGTCAGTGTAGGCGCCTTAAGGTTGAAGACTTTTACGTCAAATGTATTTATGCTATAGGTCTTGATGATAAAGGCCTTTAAGTCACACGATGCTTTCGCATTCACAGCACGTAACGACCTTGAGTGCCCATCGTAACGTTTTCTCTTTCGGCGCAACACTAGTGCGATCAGCCGGCCGTGGAGGCCGAGTTTCGATGGAGAAGAAACTTTATAGGATCCCGTGTGCTGTGCGATGTCAGTGCACTTCAAAGGTCCTTAGGTGGTCGACATTATTCCGGTGTCATCAACTGTGGCACCTCTTTCTTTCTTTACGACTCCCATCTCCCTCTCCTCTGTTACGACGTGCTTGAGGTGTCCATCGAGAAGTGAGGGAGTTACTGCGCCATTTCCATGTCTCAAAACCAATTTTGAGAGTAAAAAGTTTCTGTGAGGGAAAGGCTTCTATTTATGTGCCTCCTTGTCCTTGCTACGTAAACTCGAAATCCATGCACCGGCGACTGTCGAAGACGTTGTGTGTTGAACACACTGGGTGATGCACTTGTTTGCTAGTACCAGATTGCAGCTTCCAACGGTGCAAGAACCACGGATGTTTTTAAACTTTCGCCGTCATACCCCGTGTTACTGTACTGCACCTTATAATTTTTTTCAGCACTGAAATGCAAGCGGTAGCTTGCACCAGCGAAGTAAGCGCAACACTTCTCAAGACTATTTATGGCATTCAAATACTGTGTGGCTTGTCGACACTTTAGCTATTTAATACAGGGCTATCCTGGCTGCAGGCGCGAATAGGCGCGATGACCTTAACTGTTTTAAGCGCCAGGTGGCTACATCGGCAGGCCTCTGATTCGACGACATGAACTGTACCTTCCACTACAACGAAGTACTCAAAGAATTACTTTCTAATAGTGAGTATCCCCCCCCCCCTATAAAGTGCTAGCGCTAATAGAGAGTTATAGCATATCGCGTTTCTCTTTTTGTTTCTGCAAAAGCCATCTGCGCATGCGTGCTTCCGAGAAGCCCGAACTGCGCATTCTCGCCGAGGCTCCGGCAAATCCCAACATAAGAGGATCCAAGTAGCTGAGCGCGGATTGTGGCTTGTGTATCACAATGCCACAGAACTAAAGAACATGTTAACAAAATTGGACAGAATAATGATCATGTCATGAATTTAGTAGTTTTTTAATTGTTCATGTTATCCTTTTAGCCGAAAAATAGATCGAATTATCGGAAGCGTATGTCCTTGCATGCTTCGAGATTCCCGATACAGGGATCGAACTCTCGACCGCGCGTGCAGCAGCTAAGTGCTGTAGCCCCAGACATACATTAGCGGATTCCTGGAAGAAATGCTAGCTCCGTAGTGCCGATCGGCAGCTGTGATCGCGAAACCTATCCGGCAGTGCGCCCTACGTACTTCTCTGGGCTCTCTGATGAAGGGGACCGCAGGCCACCTTCTTGTTATTTTCGCTTGTACCTTCCCTTGCCCATGCCACATTGAGTGCAAAGCTATCCTCTCACTTAGCTTCGCTATCGACGTTTGTTCAGCTCCTCTCCGAAATTCCCCGAACTCTTCGCCTCTCGAGAGTGTGCTGGGCGCGCAATCTGTTGGGAAGCTGACGCAGAGGCCTTCTGAGCACACCTATCGGTAGACTCGAGCTGGCTCGAGATGGATGCGTCAAATTGATGGAGCGATTTATGCGAACAAAAACATTATTCAAAAGGCATCACCATGGCACTTACTTCGAAACCACAGGAGGAGAATTTGTTATCTGCTTTGAGAAGGGGAAAGCTGTCGATTCTTGATATCGTATATCTATAAGCGGTATGATAATGCGCTTGCTTCTTGTGTAAGCGCGGACATGCTTATGCTGGGCTGGTTATCCCCTATTTTTTGAAGAACCACACACGTGCTTGTGTATGTTATTGATTGGTACCGTGACACACTAGCGACATGGTGTGGTGCCTAGGAGCTGTTCATGCACAGACCATCCGAGTGCACTTCGTACCCAACTCTTCTGAACAGGGAAGTAATTCTTTCTTGCCGACTACTAGTGCCTCGTTGTTTCCCGGGCTAGAACGAGAAAAACTCAGGGAACACTCCGACTGTATACGTCGGGTTGTATTGACTTCAAGGCCGGCAAAGCTCTGCTTGTCCGAGCTCCCTCTATCTTTCATTGATGTTTATTTTTTGCTTTATTTCTTTTGAGATGACCAAGAAAAAATGCAAAATAAAAGTTTTCTTTTTTGCAATGTTATTAGTTGCAAAGTACTTTTGCAATGTACTTTGAATTGTTGCTGGTTTGCAACTGAGAAATACGCACCACTTTTATTTAATATTGTTACGCACCTGATCGGCGCCACCTTCGCGCTGAGTCACGAGAATGATGAAGCGGACGCTGCCGCGTGAGGAGCGCTCTGTCCGAAGTCCCCTTCTATGTCTGCGGCTGCCCTCCTGGTTCGGGACAATATAGTACAATATCTGGACTTTCTGTGCACCTCAGTTTGGCCGAAAAAGCTGCATGTGTATGCAGTCTTAGTCACAACCCACACTACTTTATAGACCAGACCTTCGTTGTGTACCTGCCAGTTCCTAAGATCGGCGCAACATGATCTGTTTTAAATGACTCAGATTTAAAACTTGTCATTTTATTTGAACAACAGGAAATTTGAGTAAATCGATCGGCTCGCGATTGCCTTCTCTGGGATAAGCGTAGCTCTTAGATGATTGTATAATCAGAGGATGTGAAGGCTGTCCACATTCACGAAAATGTGAACCAAATATCGAATGCTTGACACCGCACTGAAATTAAGTTTATCTTCAAAGTACTTGCTTTAGTTTCGGGCTTTTCCTCGTTAATAAAGTAGGCGTCGGCGATGTCGTGACAACTGCCACTCTAGGAAGCCGCTCCAAATTCGTTCGCACTTCACACCTCGTATCATATGTCTATGATTTGTACAACACAAAACCGTCTTCCTCGCCCGTAACAAAAATGAAGGAACATTGGCTGTTCAGACACACTTGGGTTGCGATGCTACGCTTCCACAACTACGGCCTTGTGGTAAGGTGTGCCATAACGCCAGGCGCGTATCAGTCCCTGTCGTTCGTTCTATTACCTACTACCCTGCCCTTTGCTCGTTGTTGCTATAGGCTGCTACATTCATCGCTTTCCGCTAAACCTGCCGAAAGGGATGTCAGTCAGAGCGTGAAGCTGTTTCTCCCACGACTCATTAGGCGGCTTGGCGAGCCGTACCGAACTGTTCCCCTTTCTTCATCCGAAGCAGGCGGCCGCGCAGCTCGAACGATTGATACTTTGCTGGCCGGAGGCTCACCTGGTCACGCGCGCTGAAGGGGCTTCGATCCGTCTCTCCGTGCAAACACACCGCATTATACGACCCTCCTGCCGCGCGCATCCACGTCAGCGTGTGGCTGCGACGAGCAAGAAAGCGGGTCAGCGGCACAAGCAGAGCCCAACGCACGACGTGCTCTCTGCCGATAACCACGCGGGCCCCAGAAAAAGCGTTCATCGATTTTAATGATTCCATTGTAGCGAGAGAACCGCCCGAGGCCGCTCGACGGGCTGGCGCAACCTTGAGCGCTGCTCCGGGCACTCTCCGGCCTCGTTGTTTTTAAGCTCACCGAAACACACTGCAAACAAGCCTGCAAGCAAGCAAGCCTGAAAGAAAGCAACCTGCAAGCAAAGTAACCTGAAAGTAGGGAACCTGCAAGAAAGCGAACCTGTAAACAAGGACGCACTCTATGGTGCTTTCTTTCTTTCTTTTTTTGTGGGAGCTTTGTTCTTGGTTGCTCCCTTACGTGACTTTTAGTGCCGAACCTCGGTGCAGGCAGCGATTTGGAAGCCGTGACAGAAGTGGCTGTCGGCATGGGTTCGTGCACCGTCTAATGACGTTCAGTGTGAGCGCATTTTGTCCATAACGAAAGACAGTTTGATGTTTTATAGATGGCAGGTTTCGCGGTGGCCCTTCTTATGTTTGTTGTCATTGTTTAAGTTTAAAAATGCCAGCCCAGGGTGTTCTTAAATATATAATAGGAGAAAAACTTAAAATAGGTGGAAAGAGAACCGAGACTTCTCAACTCACCTTCACTTTAGGGTTGCTAAAAAAAGTAAATAAATAGGGACATATAAAATAAGAAGGCAAATGTTTTTTTTTTCGACGCTCAAGAACCGGTAGTGCTCACAGACCAACGTGCAGTTTTCTCAAAGCTCTAGTGGCCGGAATCGTTACGTGTCTTTAATGACCACACCCTGTGCCCTTATGGGTAAACTGCAAGCCTTC
This sequence comes from Amblyomma americanum, assembly GCF_052857255.1. Taxonomy (NCBI): domain Eukaryota; kingdom Metazoa; phylum Arthropoda; class Arachnida; order Ixodida; family Ixodidae; genus Amblyomma; species Amblyomma americanum. The sequence continues at coordinate 140,717,082 of NC_135500.1, forward strand.
AAACAACCAC
>NC_135500.1:140722091-140739591 GCF_052857255.1 Amblyomma americanum
TGGTGCGTTTCCGTTGGTGTGATCACGAACCACGTGATCAGCCACGGCGCCACGCCACCGGCAGCTGCTCTGCACCACGTGACCAACCGCGTGACAACCGCGTGGCGGCGCAGCCAAATGGTGGCGCGTAGCCACGCTGAAGGCTCGAAATGCTACCGTACTGTAGCGATTGCTACAAAAATGAAACATTTGTCGTTCAGCGGCTGTAAGCTAGCTGGTAAGTTCAATGACTTCGGACGAGGTGCCATGCGCTTTTGTTTACTTGTAACCCGACTTAACTGCAAACTGCCGCCTCGCGTGAATTATTCTTCATCGAATGCCTTCCGGGGTAGAGATGTCGAGGTAAGTATATGTGGTCCCGAAGCTAAACAATGCTTGTAAGAAACGCTATAGCGGAGGACAGTGGATAAAATTGGACCACCTGAGGTTCCTTAACAAGTGCTGAAACCGCGCAGCACACGGTCGGTTTTGCATTCATCCTCTACCGAATTGCGGCCCCCGTAGCAGGGATTCCATCCCGCGTGCTTAATCTGGGGATCCGAACGTCGCAGCCAGTAAGCCACAGCAGCGCCTGGTTAAAAAGTCGAAAGCGCCCGTGCTTGTAACGATGTTGACCATGACACCCAACTCCGCTATATCATTTGCCCGTTGTACAGCAGCGGTAAGGAAGTAAGCGCCTTGCTGGCTGCGAGCCGAGATTTTCAAACGGCGCCGATGGTAATATACGCGTACCTTTCAGCAGGTCGGCCCTCCCTCACTCCCACGAAACTGAATATCTTCTTTCTTCTTTGTAGCGGAGTATACCCCTTTTCGGTCTACCGCAGGATGGACAGAGACTGAGTGCTCGTTTAATGAGGATTCTCATAGCAGGCAGGCCATCATCATAGTCATTGATGAAGCCGCCACCACTGACGCTATGATGCCGCGTTGATCGCGAGTAGACATATCCCTCGTTAACAGCCATATATATAGACACTGTTAGCGCGGAAGCATATTTATGCTGCTTCGCGTCCCACCTCTCGACGTCATGGCAGCAAGAGTGAAAAGAAGAGAAAAAAATGCAAGGAAAGGGAACTAAAGTAAACATTTAAAAAAAGAATATCGCGCAAACCTTCACGAGACGTCAAGACCATGGGACAGGCCGGATTAAAGAGGAACACACAACCCGAGCAAGGTCACTGGTTGCAGCCGCTTAGCCAATTTTTCTTTATTCCTCCTCACCGATTTTCGGCGTGCGTGCCCTCACCGCATAGTAGGCTCATTTATGGCCCCTTCGCCCGCCATCTTCCTGGGGATCCTCCTCCACCCTCCCTCTCTCCTTTATCTTTCCGCAACCCCCTGGGTGCCGCAAACGCCGGAAGTGAGCCTAATGCCTTCCATTAAACCACGCTGTCCACTCGACACGCCCTAGACGTGAGCATCGCGGTTATTTTGCCGCGTTGCTTGCGACCAACGTGGCGCCTTGTCTGAGTGCGTGTGCGCCAAGAGAGGGGAAGTGAGGAGCATGAGAGAGAGAAAGAATGGGAAAGAAAGGGAGTATAATGCACCCCTGGGTATACAACTACGCCTCGCTCGTTGTGTGCAAGATTGCAGAGGCTTCGTATGCGGGATCGGGTGAACCCGCCACTACGCCCGATGCAGTCCTGGAACGCGACACGCCGAGTGCTTCGCCACTGAATAAGCAACGGAAGTTTAAAACAATTCTGCCGTAGTATATCAGGACTCACAGAGCGGAGGAAACCCGAACCGAATCGAAAGAAGTAAACTCGCGAGTCGCTGCCATGATTGCGATTGACAAAGCATGTTGAATGTGCTCTCTGTTGTTTGCCGACTAGGAACGGTGTCGGGAAGTCCTCTCAGTGTCCAAAGCGCTGCACGCAATTGTGGCGGCAGCTCTTAGCGCTAAAGAGAGTGTAGACGCGAAGTGAACGGGGGGGGGGGGGGGGGGCGTAGTTCACCAAGGACGACACCAAAGTGCGATGAGTCTCGGAAGGAGGCGATAGTGAATGGGAGGAGATAAAGCAGCAGCCGAGAGGAGGCTAACGGGAAAGGAAAAAGATAAAACGCAAGAAGATAGAGGAGGAGGAAACTGCGAGAAAGCACGTTTAGTAAGCAGTACTGGGACGGTAATCGCCGATTGCTTCGCTTTTTCTTCTGTTTTTTTAAACCCTTTGTATGTTTTCATTTTCCCTGTGCGCGTTGTCTCGTGTGCGCGGGCCGCCCTGGTCACCTATACGCTGCCCCGTAACTGGTCCTTCGCTTTAACATTATTTCTGAAATATTTGGCCATATTACAGGGCAGAAGCAACAGTACCGGGAAGTTATTTATTTTTCTGTTTTAGGAAGCTATAGGTCTCGTTAAGGAGAGCGAAGAAAAAATACAGCGACGTCCCAGTTAATGTCCCAGCCGATTTGCTTTTGGGGATTTTAGTCTTACAGATGAAAGGTTGAGTCGCGACACTTCCTGAGACTGCTGAAAATTTAAAAAAAAACGACAAATAATTTGAACTTATGAAATGATAAAGCATACGTGTGCACAATTGCATGCGATTTATTTTTAATGCTCACTTAAGATTAAAAATGAAAAAGTTTCCTCCTTTATTGATCGCGTTTCAGTAAAGTCGAATAAGGTAGCTGATGCTCTGTGCTTCTAGCATCATAATTAGCTTTGTTTAATGATATATGCAAATGTAATTATTTAATGATCTCAGCCAACATACAGCTAAGACATTAGGAGAATCTATAAACAAGGTGGCGGTGATGATCAAGTGCAAGTCACCTTCAGTCGCATTTTTGGTTTTAGCATGAGATAGGCTGCTGACGCTGATAGTTCGAACGATCTAAATTCGCCATGCTGGACCGCTAATTGCCGTCTGTCGCGCGCAGCCGTTTTGGTGTCCTGCAATGACCTAATTATGGAGTCGGAAATGGCTAAGTCCTTCGAGTTTTAAGTGGGCGGAATAATTCCACTGTGCATCACTAACTATCCCAGCTTCACAAATAATAAATGTTATGCACACCCACTTTGAATGCACAGCTGTAGGCGTCATGTATTTTCATATTAAGCAGCGCCCGATGTTATAGCGTCCAAACGAATGATTTCTGCTGATTGCTGAGTGAAAACTCGGCGGTCAGCCTGAGGAAAATATGAGAAACTTCGTTTGAAAATATTTAACGAAGATGATCCAAAATCTCTTTCTCGAGGACCCAGAGTTGAGATTTCACCTTTTAATTAGGCCTCTTTTGCTTGTGCTTGATTTTTCTCGTAAACAATTTACTGCGATTTCCAGGGACACCTTTAATGCATACCGTAGATTTTTATTTTTCTGCCGAGTGATCTGTGAAACTGTGAACTGCAAATGAGAACGCTTACAAGTATAATGTGATAAAAATGCACTCGCACAAGTCACGTGCGAGCAGTCATGGTTATTCCCGGTTTGTTGACGAGGTCTACGCCTCGTACAAAGATCAGTAACATCTTCGTCGCGGAAATTTTATGCTTTGAATACAATTACGAACGAAAATATCAAACAGCTCCCGTATTTCTACCTAGCCTCATTACTTATTCTAGCAGATAACTGCTTGAGCACATTATCATAATCACTCTTTAAAAGTGAAGTCATGAGATGAAGTCTGAGAGAATCTGATCCCAGACAACAAAAGAAAGACCATACCTGAAACAGAAAGTCGACGTGGTATGAAAGGACACATGAGCACGTTGTTGCTGTTTTTTTTCTCGCCTTGAAGTCCTTGAAGTATTTTTTTTTTCGTGCTCAGTGAACCGCTGTAGTATAAATGACGCTAACGCTGGCTATATAATGCTCCGTCTAAAGAAAAAGGAAATATGTTATTGTGTGCATGGTTGTGTGGTAAGCTTGAACTCTATGCGCAAGCCTGAATAATATTACCGAAACTGATGAGAAATTTTCTGAGTAAAAACACGCTGCATCACATTACCTGTGCACTCAAAATTTTATGGCAGGAGGCATGCAACAAGAATTTCAAAAATTTTCTTTCTTTCTCTATGCGCAGATAAAAGAGGAAAATGTTCCGTCTCTGCCTCTTTCCAGTTTTCAGACTGAGCACATTAATTCTCACGCATGATGGTTCTGACTGGGGGGAAAAAAAGGAAGTAAAATATTTGCTCAGTTCCCCTAACCACGCGGCCGATAGCGTTTAGAAATGTTTTCCAATACGCGATTCCAATACTAAACTTTAATCAGGTTCTTTCCCTTTCTGTTTTCTCTTATGTTTATTTTTTTTCTCTTTCGTTTTAAGCAGAAATTCCACCTCTGCCGTCATACTGAGGTCGTAAAATGGCAGTAAAATCCTCGTCAAGGTGGTTTTCACGTATTTCGCTCCCCATAAACAAATTGGCGCGAACAAGATAGTCTGTAAATTTTTTTCTTCATTGTTTCGCTGCTTCAGAGCCAAAGCTCCCAATCTTTACGACCGTCCCACTCGGCTACTCCTTGATGTTTCTGCAACAATCTGCGACGTGAATATGAGCCGCTGTAAGGATTCTGGCGACAGCCCGTCTGGGTTAGCTACGCAGTCGGCCCGGGACACCTGCGGCCGGGGTCCCTGCACGGCGATAGGGATCTTGGTTCCCACGGCCTGTCCCCGCTTGGGTTATTGGATTCGAGACGGACGATTCTGCCGCCATTTGTAAACAACATTGCTACTGAGGCAGTTAGCAACCGCCAAACCGAGCAGGGGTGGCTCACCCCTTCAACTGTGCCGGCTTGCCGGCGCCTCGCCCATTCGGACTTCCCAGAAGACGTGTCCGGCTTGACAGCGTGAGAACTCTCGTTCGGACGCGAAGACAAAGCTCTCTCTGGTGAGTAGCGATGGTCCAGCGGCACCCTCTCTCTCCGGCGAGACATGTGACGGGGGCGTGTCCCTATGTGAAGTAATGTGTGTGTGTGTGTGTGTGTGTGTGTGTGTGTGTGTGTGTGTGTGTGTGTGTGTGTGTGTGTGTGTGTGTGTGTGTGTGTGTGTGTGTGTGTGTGTGTGTGTGTGTGTGTGTGTGTGTGTGTGTGTGTGTGTGTGTGTGTGTGTGTGTGTGTGTGTGTGTGTGTGTGTGTGTGTGTGTGTGTGTGTGTGTGTGTGTGTGTGTGTGTGTGTGTGTGTGTGTGTGTGTGTGTGTGTGTGTGTGTGTGTGTGTGTGCGCGTGTGTGTGTGTGTGTGTGTGTGTGTGTACGACAGCGCAAGTTAGGCCACGCCCAACCTGGCGAAGACCCCCTCGAACCTGGGAAATCCTAGGGACCAGACCCTTTTTAAACCGGACGACGAGTGCCATGAGGAGGAATCCTCGATCATCCTCAGATCTTCTCAGATCCTCCGACCTTCTCCCATCGCCCTCCAATGGGTTCCTAAATCTTGTAAATAATGTAAAATAAACCCCCTGTACAGTTTCCTTCATAACCAAGTCCGACGACGTCATTCGTAGAAGGGACCTGCGGCGCTGAAAGAGTCAGCTCACTCAAGGACCCCTCATCTCTAACACCGCACATCTGCAATAGCGCAGTTTGATTATGAAGAGAGCACTCCCAAACGATGCCGTTCCGACACGCTGTATTAATACGTAACTGAGAATGAATCAAACAATAAACAGGAAATCACGTACAAATGCAAATGCCCGTTAAAAAAAGAGGGCATGAAGATCAGTGGTAGCTAACGGTAGAATATGACTACGGAGAAATAAAAAAAAAACAGTCGGCCCTTAAGTACAAAGCAAATCGAATAAAAACACCGCCTGCTTAGCTTTATGAAATATTAGGGAGCGAGAAATGATACACAATGTGGCTTCTTAGGTTTAGCTGAACTCTGGAGCTTCAGTAAGAAGTGCTTTTTGTTTCAAAAAATATTCATGTTATAGCCTTAGTTCGCAAGTCATCAGCTAGCTTCGAAGCAATTTCTTAGGTACCCGAGGCACTTTTCTAAGGCTGCAAGCATACGCTTTGTGCAAGTAATTATTACTAGTAAGGGGTGAAACTTAAGACAAGAATATGGGCGATACGTTGCATATGAATTCACCGGACAAAAGATTCGTGTCTGCTCATCTCTTTTAAAAAGTTTTGTATCGCCCGCAATAATGTCTTGCAAGAGCTGCGTTTTATTTTCTTGTTCTGAATCAAAATAGAGAAAAGCAGGCGTCAAAGAAAGCGTCAGTGACAAAAAGTCGTCTGTGCAGCATTTCTAGCGCGATGGGGGGCAACTAATCTGGATGTTTTTCGCGCTGTGGAAGAAAACTCTGGCAGTGAACACAACTAAAACAAAATTTGACGGTCAGCCTGTAAGTTGATTGCGGTGTGCGGCAAAAAGCTCTAAATGCTTCAACGCATGTAAACACGCATACATACATTCGTCTGAAACAATTCGTGTGACCGGTCGTGATCGTAATACTGGCGATATGTTCTTGATATTTGCCGACAATAACGCTGTGGTCTTTCGTGGCTGTTACTATAAAACAACCAACACCAAGTAGAAATCTGAAGCAGCCTTAATTCATTAAATTCCGGCAGAATCGCACAGTGATTGGTTCGCCTTCAGCACTCGTGGTCCCCACGCTAAACACTTAAGACACTGCAGTGGCAGCCGCAGTCTTCCGTAACTGACATACACTACATTTCTCTTTGCCCTCGCGCGGTTGACCGTTTCCCTGTCTGCCCTCCACGTCTAAGTGTCACAGAATAAAAGGAGCGCCAAATGTTTGATGCCACAGCAGTTTCCTTACCTTTCGATGAGCCTTGCTTTCCAAAAGCTTGCCGTCCTGGTACCATTCGCCAGAAAAAATCGGCACAGATCGGAGCCAGCACATAAACAGCTCAGACTCAGGCGTCCTTCAACTTTTTTCACTCACTGCCGCAGCTCTAATGGAAGATGACTGGAATCTCATTTTGCAGGGACAGTGGTATAGGAGACTTCCTTCAGGGGCATCATGGTGTGTCGTATAGAAATGTCGTTGTCGATTTTTTCTTCTGGAAAAGAGAAAATGGCCTTAGATATTTTATTTTCTTCAAGGACAGGGAAGACGTATTTTTTAAGCTTCTTTCAGTAGCCGAAAACTATTTTCTAACTCTCTTTTCGTTGGTTTGGTTTATGGGGGTTTAACGTCCCAAAGCGAGTCAGGCTATGAGAGACACCGTAGTGAAGGGCTCCGGAAATTTCGAGCACCTGGGGTTCTTTAACGTGCACTGACATCGCACAGCACACTGGCCTCCAGAATTTCGCCTCCATCGAAATTCGACCGCCGCGGCCGGGATCGAACCCTCGTCTTTCGGGCCAGCAGCCGAGCGCTATAACCACTCAGCCACCGCGGCGGCAACTCTCTTTTTGTACCGCATAGCCACTCTTAGGAGCCGTTTTGGTGAACGACCGCTAGAAGCATGTCGTATGTTACAAGAAGCACGCTGTGGTTTTCTTTGCAAATATCGCGTTTACAACAGGCAGCATGCAGCCTACCTTGCTATCTAAACGTAGCTCTGGAGTTATATATTCTGCAGTCGTCTAGGCACCACAGCCCTTCTCCGGGCTTCGGGAGGGAACGTTCCCGTCTACGGAGTTTTGGCGCAGTGGTCACACACAGAGAAAGCCAATACAATAGCCTTTTCAAATTTTGCTCCTGTCATCTTTCTTTTACGTCAACAAGAAAAAAAGAACGGAAGAGGTGCAAGGCGTTTTTCGGTGCCTGGTCGCACAGACAGCGTTCCACTACATGTAACACCTCAAAACCGATAAAGCCTCTCACGGCTCCCCTCCTATCCGCGAATCCTACACCGATTTAATTAAACACAAGCCACACAGCACGATGTCAAAAAACGAATAGACCAACGCGCAGTTGCTCAATGATTCCTTCGCGGGCCTCGATCAGCCGTTACGCCACGATTCCCACACTGCAAGCGCGCGTGGTCACTGGCATTGGGGCGACTTGTCGCGTATTATATTTTATCATCTTGCCATGTTCGGGGTTAGAGGCTTGCTTTTCATGAGGGGAGGAACGCGTGCGCGTATGCGTACACATTCCACGCGTGCTCTCGCACATACAGTGCGAAGCAGCGGCTGCTGTGGGAATGCTCCGACGCGTCCGTTGCGAAACAGGTGCAGCCACTTGATTATGCGCCCACGGACTCTCACGTATTCGGACCACCGGAAAAGAAAGAAGCCATAGGTGGATGCGCGGGATGTTATTACTCAGTTCGTACTCTGTCGCGCATGCTTTCCATTTCTGGACTCTATGATGGTACACCCACGTGACTGTGTGCATATTATGACGTGGAATGCGAAAGTGTGGCTCGATATTGAAGTTTACTACATGCCGTTGCATGACCAGTGTGGATGCAGCTGTGGGCCAGGGCCGGATCTGTTCGTTTCGTAATTCAATGTGAAGTGTAATATTTTTCCAAAATAGAATGCGTTGGCCGGTGACGTACGTTTGCGGCTCTTCTCGAATAGTCAACAGGTCTTAAGAGAAGTAGGAGGCGAGTTCGAAAGGTAAGGTTCCGGTAGATAGAAAGTGTAACATCAGGATTAAAAGAATTAACAATTTCGGGATTCTCTTCGCTATAGAGATGTGAAAGATACGTATCGCAGTATGATGGAGTAACTGTGCCATTCTAAAAATCGAAAAAGAAATGCCTAACCTCGTATTCTATTTTTCTTTACTTCATAACTTTCCGAACTGGATTCCTCAAGTTGGTAACGTGTGATACGGCCGCCCTGAGAGAAATACCAGCGGCATACTTTCACTGCGCAAGAGCTCGGTGCTTGTGAATGCGACAGTCCGCACGTGCTCAACTGATCACATAAATATTTCACCAATAACCTCATTATGGCTAATGATGATGACGATGATTTTAATGTCACAAGGGGAGCGCCGCGAAAGGGCGCCAAGGCTAACGTGTATGTTCTGCATGAGGTGGGGTCAATGACCCATTTTCCGGCGCATTTCACCTTGGAGTACCATGCCTAGTGAAAGCTTGTATTCATTGGAAAAACTGTGGGCGCCCACTTCTATTGGAGATCGAACACAGCACCTTCCACGTACGATGTAGAGCAACCTTGTTATTACTTTCACATTACTGCCGCGAGCTCTTCGATCCAGCAAAGATTTATTTAATATTTTTATTCACGCTGCCGTTAGCAAACTGCGTTCGCGCGCTACGAGCAGTAATTTCTTCTCCTTCAAAACTTCACTTTATGAAAGAGACGAGGAATTAGTGCGGGAAAGTATTTCTTGTCGATAGTTTTCGGTCAGTCATTTACATATGACTTGACCGAATAATCTGAATTCATTTGCGGGGTTTAACATTCCGAAGCGACGAATGAGCTGCGAGGTGCGCCATAGTGGACTGCTTCGGATTAATTTCTTAACGTACGTTGCTATCGCACAACACATTAGCGTTTTTGTATTTCGCCTCCATCGACCTTGGGATCAGCAGCCGACCGCTACGGCCACTGAGCCACTTGGGCGGCTGACTGATTTCTTTAATATTGCCGCGAATATTTGCAGCGTTTGTTCGTTCTTCAAATCTGCCGCCACACCACTTTATCGCTTTGTTTGCGACGCAAGACGCGACTAGATTTATCTCGATTGATCGCAGCCAGGCCGAGCTGATTCTACGTTGTTCCGGAAAGTTCCAGTAACTTTGCACGCTTTATCTCGAAAGTTCGCTATCAGCTTTAAATTGAGCACGGCCGATAGCGGTGGGCATTCTGTCCGACGACCGCCGAGCACGCCTGTCGCTTCGCCGCCGCCGAGTGATTCAGTCCATTGTGGGCGCAAGTCAGCCCCAATAAACAGTTTTCTTTCAGAAGACCTTTTGTCCGTTTTCATCGCTCCTTCGACTGCCGTCACCACTACGTGACAGTATGAGCACGCTGCAGGAAAGAGGCCTCTCCCATGTCTCATCATTAAACCCTGTCCTGTGCCAGCTGAAGCCACCTTGTCTCGCAGGCTTCTTAATCTCGTCCGCCCACCTTAATTTCTTCGTCTCCTGCTAGGCTTGCCTTCTCAAGGAATCCAGTCCGTTTCCCTTAAAGACCACCAGTTATCATGCCTCCGTATTGCATGCCCTGCCCATGCCCGTTTCCTATTATTTATTTAGACTAGGATATCTTTCACTCGCGTTTGTCCATAGACACATTCTGCTTTTTTTCTCATCTTTTAACGTGAAACCTATCATTTTTCTTTCTATATCTCGCTTTGCTGTAATTAACTTAGGCTGAACTCTTTTCGTTAACCTCCTCGCTTCTACCCCAAATGGGAGTACCGGCAAGATGCAGCTTTTACATAGTTTTCTGTTGGGGGATACTGGTAAACTATCATTCACGATCTGAGAGTACTTGCCAAATTCAGTACAAGCCATTCTTATTATCCTAGTTATCTCACTCTCGTGGTCCGCGTCTCCGGTCACTACATGTCCTAAATAGATATATTCTCTTACCATTTACGATGCTTGCCTACCTATCAAAAACTGCTGTTCCGTTCCGAGACTATTGAGCATTACTTTAGTTTTCTGCGTATTTTTCTTCATTTTTCTGTCCAGATCCTCCATCATGCTTTGCAGTTCATCCCCTGAGTTCCTTACAAGGCAATATTATCAGCGAATCGCAGATTACTAAGGTATTCTCTATAAACTTTTATCTCTAACTCTAGATCTCTGAATACTTCCTCTAGAAAAGCGGTGAATAGTGCTGCAGATATCGGACCTCTCTCCATGACACCCTCCCTGATTGGGTTTTAGTTGATTTCTCTGTGGGTGTGTATGGTGGCTGTGCAACCGCTACACATATTTTTCAGTGTTTAAAAAAAACGTATTCTGCACCCTGGTTCCGTAGTTCCTGCACAACTGCTGCGGTTTAGACTAAGTAGAATGATTTTTCGTAATCGATGAAGGCTATATATAGGGGTTAGCTATATCCTGCCTCTGTCGCCTGATTGGTGGTGGAAATATGGTCTATTGTCGGGTAGTCTTTCTGAAAGCCTGCCTAATCCTTTGGTTGGTTGAAATCTAAGGTTGCACGGATTCTACTAGCGATTACCTTAGTAAATTTCTTGTAGACCACGGAGAGTTAGCTGATTGGTCTGTAGTTCTTGAAGTCCTTGACGTCCTGTTTGCTATGAATAAACCTAATATTAGCGTTCTTACAAGATTCTGGTGCCCTAGATGTCGTGAGGCGTTGCGTATACAGGGTGGCATGTTTTCCTAGCACAGTCTGCAAGTTCTACCGCTTCCGGAAGAATGTATTCATGATCTGTAAATTATTCATTTTTGGTAAGACTACTAATGATCCCCCCTTGTTATTCCCAGAACTGATGTCACAGTACCCACTGCCTGGTCTCCTGCCTGTTTGTTGCGTACGTTAGCATTGAAGAAGCCCATTAGTACAGTGTGCTGTGTTTTTACTCTATTCAGTGATGATTCCGCGCATTCTTAGAACCTTTCGCCTGTATTGTCAGCACGACTGGGTGTAGGTATATATATATATATATATATATATATATATATATATATATATATATATATATATATATATATATGTGTGTGTGTGTGTGTGTGTGTGTGTGTGTGTGTGTGTGTGTGTGTGTGTGTGTGTGTGTGTGTGTGTGTGTGTGTGTGTGTGTGTGTGTGTGTGTGTGTGTGTGTGTGTGTGTGTGTGTGTGTGTGTGTGTGTGTGTGTGTGTGTGTGTGTGTTCTTATTGATCAGGAATTTTACACCTAGCCCTCATCGGCCGGCTAAACCACGATAGCATAGTACATACCTGCTTTTTAACACTGTATATGCTTCACCTCTCCTTCTAACCTCACTAAACCCTACGGCCTCCCATTTAATGCCTGCTGGTTCCTCGAAGTACTAACACTATGGACGGATGCCTCAACAACACATCAGCGTCGACTATCCCACCAAGGGATTGAGCGACTGAACATTCTTCCAAGAGACAATCAGTTTAGACGTCTGGATTACTAGTTCCTGATATATAAGCAAGCGAGTACACAAATCAAAGCAGGCAGATTCTTTTAGCACCTTTCGCTACGTCACAAGTGTGACCGAAGCCTTGGTTATTTGCACTCCAGCCGCTGGGAACTGAAGGCTAGGGGTTAACTGGTGTATTCATACAGAATGTGGTGACCTAGTACTACACCAGGGTAACGAACTCCTGCTCTGATGAGAGGCCGCACTGTCAGCACTGATCGCCGGGATCAAGCCACACTCCAGGCCATGTTAATTCAATTTTGTCGATACTGAGAATTTTCTTTTTTATTCCTGTGTATAATTTCGGTAGGACAGGGATTCGAACCATGGTCATCTTGCACACAATGCGGATGCTCTTCCTTTGTGTCACTGCTGCTCAGTATGACGTGACTTCACCGATATTGAGGCTTGGGTACAGAACAGGATATCAACTGTTTCCTTTTGAAATAGCGCTTAAGAAAGAGGTTTAGGCAGACATTTTAAGGACCCCACTGGAGTCGGAATTCATTCGTCTTCGGTTCTGCTCGTTGCTCAAAGCACGCTTGATATGAGGGAGAAGGAGATGAGAAATAATGTTCTTTTTTTCATTATGTGTTTTGCATGCGTACACCCAGTCTTTCTTTTATATAAATTTCCTTTTTCTATTACCTTCATAAAATTGCTGTTTTTTTTTTTGCACTGAACATCTGGTGGAAGCCACCGTCCCACTTGCTACTTGAATCTTAAGCGTGCTGTTCATGAACGAGCTTAATGCAAAGCAAATACTAAACAAATTTGGAAACCGAGCTTGCTCCGTTCCTCGCACGGCGTCGGAAGCGACTACAGCCGGCTGGGTCACGCAAACAAGCAAACAGAATATAAAAGAGAACGTTTCGCACTGCTGCTTTTGCCTTACACCCAATACACTTGCCTCTGAAAGACACTTCTTATGGCGACATATTAGGCTGTGAGCATGTTGGGCGGTACATACAGGCACGTACACAAATAACCCACTTGCTCGCTGATTGCCTCGCCTTTGCTAATCAGAGTGAGCTTAACCCTTCCGAGCGTCCGCATGAAGTGAAACAATACACTCTGTTCGCTCTATGTATATACTTCGCTGGCAGAGAAAACAGTTTGCATTTAACGCTGTCGCCTGAAAATACAAAGCATTAATGTACAAAAGCTGCTAGACAGATAATTGTAAGGTGAGAGGAAAGGGTATGAAGTCTAACTGGAAGAAAGTACAGCAAAAAGGGAGGAGGGAGAGAGCAAATGTAGGAGAGATATAAATGAAGTGCAGAGAGGATGCGAGCACTTCGCATGCCGCAAAGTCACAGCCCTGGTTGGAATCGGAGGAAATTAGAGAGTCAGAACAATCACACGAACGGAGAAAAAAAACAGTTCCCTTCGCGGGTCTTTGTCTTTCTGTTCTTATTGTTTTATTTATTTTGTAGCGATAGCTACATTACGGCAGCATTTCGAGCCTTCAGCGTGGCGGCGCGCCACCCTGTGACTGCGCCGCCACGCTGTCACGTGGTTGGTCACGTGATGTGGAGAAGCTGCTGGCGGCGCGGCGCTGTGGCTGATCACATGGTTCGTCACGTGGCTGGTCACGTGACCAAGTTCCACTCGGCCAGCTGTAGCTATCGCGCCACTCCAGGTTTAACCAGAGCTAAACCACCGCCATTTTTTTTGTTTGTCTACACCACTGCACGTCATTATTCTCGCCCGAGCAGAAAGGGCAACTTAAGGAAGAGCAGAGCATCGTCACAGCCAGAAATAAAGGTAAACGAAGTGTAGATATTCAGTGCAATAAAACACAACACTGCGCTCCTTAAACAATGAAAAACTAATCAGACAAGAACAGGGGTTGCAATTACTCTACAAAATTCTCGGCCTCAAGAAATTGGGGAGCAGCAAGTTTCACACGACTCTCTGCTGTGGAAATAGCTGTTTTTAAACACGTTATTGTTGAAGCACAAGCAGCTGTTAGTGAGCACTTACGGTTCAGTTTAGTAGTCTTAGAAGTGACGGCAGCCAGGTGCTGCACTCATTTAGGGTTGTTTATATCAATTTTACATGTTTATATTTTATTTATTTAAAAGCTAATATGACTTCACGGGAAGTGAATATACAAGTGGCAAACATCATGATGAACTTCTTGAAGCGAAAGCTTCACTACATGACCTCGTGCTTCCATTAGTTAGAGGCCCCACCATGAAAAAGAGAAAAAGAAATTGAATCAATACCCAACAGATCTTCTTTAACGAGGTCTGTTAAACTGCATCACACTCTCGAGCTGTGGATTGGAGAGCGTTAAGGAGATCTGTTAAACTGCACCACACTTGCGCTGTGCATTGGAGAGCGTTCAGGAGATCTGTTAAACGGCACCACACTCTCGCGCTGAGCATTGGAGAGCGTTCAGGAGGTCTGTTAAACTGCACCACACTCTCGCGCTAAGCTTGGAGAGCGTTCAGGAGATCTGTTAAACTGCACCACACTCTCGCGCTGTGCATTGGAGAGCGTTAATGAGATCTGTTAAACTGCACCACACTCTTGCGCTGTGCATTGGAGAGGGTTCAGGAGATCTGTTAAACTGCACCACACTCTCACGCTGAGCATTGGAGAGCGTTAAGGAGATCTCTTAAACTGCACCACACTCTCGCGCTGTGCATTGGAGAGCGTTAATGAGATCTGTTAAACTGCACCACACTCTTGCGCTGTGCATTGGAGAGCGTTCAGGAGATCTGTTAAACTGCACCACACTCTCACGCTGAGCATTGGAGAGCGTTCAGGAGATCTGTTAAACTGCACCACACTCTCGCGCTGTGCATTGGAGAGCGTCAATGAGATCTGTTAAACTGCACCACACTCTCGCGCTGTGCATTGGAGAGCGTTCAGATCTGTTAAACTGCACCACACTCTCACGCTGAGCATTGGAGAGCGTTAAGGAGATCTGTTGAACTGCACCACACTCTCGCGCTGAGCATTGGAGAGCGTTCAGATCTGTTAACCTGCACCATACTCTCGCGCTGAGCATTGGAGAGCGTGCAGGAGATCTCTTAAACTGCACCACACTCTCGCGCTGTGCATTGGAGAGCGTTACGGAGATATATTAAACTGCGCTACACTCTCGCGCTGAGCATTTGAGAGCGTCGTCTTAACTTTCATCTGCTCCATTCCGCTGCACTGAATGCTCACCGTCGTCTTCTATGCAGCACAAATCCGTGCTTTGGCTCCGATTCGAATTTAGTAAACATTCTGTGTAGGTTTTTTCTTCCTTCTCATTCGGATGCCCTTTAAAATGCCCCCTTCGTCAGGAATCCGTGTCAGCCATTGGCTGCACCGCAGTAGCGGTGCCCTGGGCGACGTTGATTTGCTTGCCGTCGAGTGCTGCAAAGCCATCTAAAAATAACTCCACGAGTTTCACCGGGTGAGTTGATATGCAAGCAATTCTCGCAAAATAAGATCCATAAAGTCAGCCCATTTTTAACTCACTTCATGTCCGCATTTTTTTTTCACACAAGGACAAATAAATAGCATATATACCTGTGGAACGCTGCATGGTTGCATCCACTGAAGATATGTATCGACTCCGACCGGATTTTTTCCACACAAAAAAAAGTTTATTCAAAGGAACTTTTCGCAAAAACTGGACTTAACAAGCTGTCTTTCGTGACAAAGTTGCTTTCAATAAAGCTCACTCGTAAGTCTGCGGTTGTCATGCCTTCGCCCTTCTTCGTCCTATGCCATACGCACAGTTAACCACCTCGAGATATATGTAATGTATACTAAGAACGTACAGGAGCCTTTTGTTGCTGTCCACGTGATCACGCACCTAAAGCGCCGCTGTCACGGCATGGATCTTCCCATATTCACGAGCTCCACAGCGCGAGCGCAAACGTGTGCCGTGAAAGAGCCTTTCAACACATTTATGCGCCATGGTGAATGGGGCAGAAACCAATCTTAGTGCAAAAGCACCAATTCATGGGCTCAAACCCAACCAAGAAACTTGTGGCTTGCATAACTTTGAGGGTGCTTAAATAACATAGAAATTGTCGCAACTGGGCTACGAACCCGCGGCGGCGCGAACAGACCAGCTTCGGTGGCCACTGCGCGAGAGCACTAAGCTATCGCCGCAGACGATCAGGCATCCTGTTGTTGTTGTTGTTGTTGTTGTTGTTGTTGTTGTTGTTGTTGTTGTTGTTGTTGTTGTTGTTGTTGTTGTTGTTGTTGTTGTTGTTGTTGTTGTTGTTGTTGTTTTGTTGTTGTTGTTGTTGTTGTTGTTGTTGTTGTTGTTGTTGTTGTTGTTGTTGTTGTTGTTGTTGTTGTTGTTGTTGTTGTTGTTGTTGTTGTTGTTGTTGTTGTTGCATCCTGTTCAACTGAAACACACTCTCGCGCTGTGCATCACACATCATCGCCCTCATCAACTTCCATCAGCGGCGCAAACATATCAGATCAGCTTAACCTCGATCAGAACTTAACTGAGTCTAATGCCGTCGCCACACGTGCTGACGACCCAGCAAAGCAAAACCAAGAGCCCACCAGGATAAACACATACTTTAGCACGTCTACTCGGTTCAACTACGTTAAAACCCTACCACTTTTTTTATTATTCGAACGGCATCTGGACAGCGTTATGGTCAGCGCTGTATTCGAGAAGCACGTCGGTTGAGACTAATGGCAGCTGTGTGGTGCATTTATTCTGCCTTGCCAATGCTACGGTTTAAAGAGCCATTTCGAGCCACGGCTACCTCCACGTCACATTGAAGTAGGACATAAAATTTAAGGTATTTATTTGATAACATATATATGTGGAACCGCTACACAAAAAAAATAAACGCTTATACTGATATTGCTGCTCCAGTTTCTTTTAAAACGTGACCGCATTTATGACCACATCCCCGGGGCTTATGATACGGGAAAAAGCAGACGCAAGGGTTAAGCGAGATATGGAGGATTAGGGCGCGCTCTAACGATTTTTTCCGAGATGACGCATCTAAACATTTCCATCTTATCTCCGAGTTTACCGTTACCGCTTCGAACGAATTCTGTATTCTAATACATGCATGCAGCCCGGTATTGGAAGCCGGTAGACAAAATCTCTGTAAAGATGGTGAAAAACAAATCTTTCCGGGCGCAGTTTCTTTCAAATTACTGGGATGCGTATCACTTTTTTTTGAAATTGCGGAAAGATGGAAGACGTTTTTGTAGACGCGCATGCATAAGATTGAAACCATGGGTAAATAGTGTGTGTCTTTGATGTTAAGGTGTTTGTTGGAACTTTAACCGGGAATAATTTGGAAGCTCGTACTATAAGATCCGTATTCTCTAAATCTCTCCGAAGATGCCTTTTTCTCTTTTCCTTGCTTACTGAATTTAGAAGTAATGCCAAGCACGGTTGCGTTTGGTTATCAAGAAAAGAAAGGCCTGCGTGAATGGCATTAATTTCCACGGAACAGAGTACTTGTATTTTTGGGTGCCTGGTCACATGCGAAGTTGAAAAAAATTTAGTAGTAGGTGTCCAATTTTATATTTT